>NC_092106.1:46614541-46802041 GCF_045679555.1 Salvelinus alpinus
TGACCTCTTTCTTGTGCAATTCCCCACTTGAAAAGGACAGTCCCTCCCCATGAAGATTTTAACTGGATTTCACTCAATAAACAGCCATGGAATCAGTTGTTTGTCTTTTATTTACCATTCTTTGGTTGGCAGTAAACAGGTGAAAAACCTCAAAAAAGAGATGACAAATACAAGTTACTATTTGAGTTGCCAGCCTAATTAAATACACAAAATTATCCACATCCACCTCAGAAACACATTTCTGCCATTATCAAATACAAGGTTTCCACTGTTAAGCAAATGTTTCCCAAAATAGAAACCCACCATTTTTAATCAAATGAGCAGAATCAGTACACTTTTATCCAAATTTGCATTTTAGCCAAATACATTCAAAATATTTTTAATAGTAAAAAATTACATTTATTCTCTAATCAGTAGTTTTAAACAGACAAATCTTTCATTTTTTAGCCAAAGATTTTCTAGACTATACATTTGTTACTGAATTAAGAACTTGGTTTACTAAGATTTCTACAAAGTTTCAATTACTTTTAACCATTTCAAACAAGTTCTTTGTCAACAATGAATTTGGCTCTTCTTACTTTTCCTTTATACCCCACAAACAACATTTGAAGTTATAAATACCACTGCAAAAGTCCTATCAAAGTTAAGAGTTAAGAGTCTGTGTTTTCCAGAGTATCATTAGCAGTGCACTGCTTAAGTCAGTATAGTCAAGCATGGCCAATATGGCGCTTACCGGCTGTCTTTCACAGTTTTGTGGAGGGCTTGGACTTGCACAGTCACCTTGATCACAAAGATGAAGTTTCCTTGGTCTTGTGGTGTTATAAATGCTCCTTTCACTGCGGTCTAAAGACAACAGCAGAGCCAGGTGCTGGCACGCCCTGATTGCCTGGAAGATTTGTTCCACCTGGTTCACCACTGATTGAAGGAGGAGGAGTTTCACCTGGGGAGCTCCCAGGCAGTTTGTCAGCACACCTCCCACTCAATCTTCCCACGGGAACCGATGGAAAGATCGTAAATCAGCACCTACATACTGCCGGTCAGCTCCGAGTTTGATCCTCAACTGGTAGCAAGACAACCAGGCGTCGAACATCTCTGTGCAGGACTGTGGTTTGCGTAGCTTCTTTCAGGACTTTGGCCGATGGCCGGTTTAGTGCGGGTTTTGTGACAGGAAGGCAGGAGCTTTGGACCACTTTGACGTTCACGTCTCGAACAATGCCCTTAGCATCTGGATTAACACCCACAACCCGTCCTAGCTTGAATTGGCCCCTCATTGCATTTTGGTCACACAACCAGACAATATCTCCGACAGCAACGTTGCGATATGAAGTGTGCCATTTACTTCTCAGAAATAAGTTTGGGCCGGCAAGCTGGCTCCAAGACCTCCAGAACTTGTTGACCTGGTTCTGCATCTCTCTGAGTCTCTTGTAAGGGTAGTTCGCAAAGTCAAATGTTCTGATCTCACCGCTTGGAGAGGCTCGGCCCAGGAGAAGTGTGTTGGGTGACACATACTGCACGCTTTCTTCATGGCTCTGCACCCTGGCATCTATTGGGCATTCGTTGGCAAGGTTTGCAGCAAGTTGTAGTGTTGTCTGAAGCTCGCTGTAGCTAAGGCCAGTGTTGTTGCCCAGGCTCTGCAGTGCCTTCTTGAGAATGCGAACAGCGGCTTCAGCAGCCCCATTGCGGTGAGGTGAGTCAGCAGGGTGAATTGTCCACTCCCATTTGGTACCTTTTTGAGCCGACATCTCTTCTATTGAAGTTCTATTCTGAGCATCCAGGAACTGGTACAGCTCTCTTAGGACAGGTTTGGCGCCGATGAAGTTTGTCCCCGGGTCGGACCAGATCTTTCTTGGGTGCCCTCTAATTGCAGTAAAGCGTTGGTAAGCCATCAAGAAGCTCTCTGTCGACATTGTGTTGACCAGGTCTGCATGAATTGCCCTGCTGGCCATACAGCTGAAGACGACACCCCACACTTTCATTGAGACCCGTTTCTTAATGTCATCTTTGACAAGGTACGGTCCGAAGAGGTCGACTGTAGTGAACTCGAACGGAGCTGCAGGTGTGGCTCTTTCAGCAGGTAAGTCAGCCATTACCTGTTCGCACCTTCTTGCTCTTGACTTTTTGCAGAAAAGGCAGTTATCCACTACTTTTTTGGGAAATTTTTCTTCCTTGGATGACCCAGGCTTTCCTCCTCATTTTCAGCAGGGTTGCAGCCACACCTTCATGACCCTCATCGTGCGCCTCCCGTGCCAATAAAGTAGAGACCCATGCATTGAAAGGCAGAAGGGGAACTGCAGCGCCATCCTCCCTGAAGCCATGGATTCTCCCACCGCAGATTCTCCCACTCCCATCTCTGTACACAACCAAGCGGTCCGTAGTGGTAGTTGGGAACGTCACCCCCTCTTGAGCAGCAAGATAGATGTCTCTTATTGCCTCTTGACGTTCTGTGGCGGTGATAACTCCTTTTGTGGGAATCGCCTCCCACTTTGGGGTCTCGATGGACTTTGTTGCAGATCTAAACTTTTTGGCGGCTCTCCAGATAAAAGCAACAGTCTTGATTAGACACTTTAGGCTACTAAAGCGCCTCTCATCCACCAAGTTTAGGACAGCTGCACCAGCAGGAAATCGTCCCACAAGACTTGGAAGACTTCTTTTCGCTTGGGCTCTGGTGAGTGCTGCCACAAATGACTTCTTTTGCATATTGTTAATGCTCTCTCTCGAGCTGTCACAGACACATCTTTTGACGACATAATTGGCCACTCGCTCTCTGGAAGATATAGAAACTCTGGCCCTTGCTGCCACTGAATGGGCATCAAGTTCCTTTGGCCCAGCTCCTCGAGTGATAATGTCGGCTATGTTGAGTGGTCCAGGGATCCACCACCAGTCCTGTAGCCGTGTGCTCTCTTGGATCTCTCCAATTCTATTAGCGAAGAAAGTCTGAAATCCATAGCTTTCACGCTGGATAGCTCCAAGAACAGTCTGACTGTCTAACAAATGGTACCACCTTTTTATCTGGATCTGGGTATGCTGTTCAAAGTACTTTTTCAGGCGGCTTGCAAAGACTGCACCGCAAAGTTCCGCTTTGACTGCATCCCCCTTCTGGTCTAGTGGTGTCAGCTTTGCTTTTGACTCCACTAGTCGAATTGTTAATTGTTTGTTGCAGTTCCACCGCAGGTAGAGGACAGCACCATAGGAGCTTTCACTGCCATCTGAAAAAGTGACAGCGACTGGTTCAGTTGTTGCCTTTGGTGGAGTAAGAGCTCTTGGGAACATTACTTTGCTTAGCTGGACGTACTCCTCAAAAATTCCAATTGCATCTTTGCGGAGCTCATCCGACAGGGGAAGGTCCCATGTGTCCTTGACCATGCTGCACTTTGGTTTTGCCTCTTGGAATGCCCTTCGGACCAAGATAGCCCCTCTTTGCTTTGATGGCGTTGTCAGGCCAACTGGGTCGTACAAACCAGCAACTTGACTCAGCAGTTCACGTCTTGTCAGCGGGTCTGGTGTCTGTGCTCGTACTTCTTCTAGCAGTAAGTCTTGCCCAAGTCTCATCTTTTTCTTCCGCCTGGAGAAGTTGACCCTCACCATGACATGCAACATGTCTTCATCCACAATGTAGCCGAGACCGAGCGCCTTGTTGTCTTCCTCCTTAAGCTGATTTGGCAGGACAACAATATTTGGTGATGCCTTTTCTCTTTCTCCTTTATTTTGGCCTGAGAAGACCCAAGGCTTCAGTGCAAACCCTCCTGCTTTTAGAATCAGCTCCACATTCTTTGTGATGACTTCGAGTTTTTCACGGCAGTTGTGGGATGTCAAGATGTCATCGACGTAGCTGTGCTCATGTAATACTTGGCATTCATCTGTGAGGTGGCTGAATTGAGGCAGGTTAGCCGTCTCCCTCATGGCCAGTTGTGCTATGCACCCTGCTGGCTTGTCCCCGATATTCACTCTGGTTATGGCGTATTGTTCCACCTCATCGCCCTCTGAATCCCGCCACAAGAACCGGTGTAGATGGACTTCCCTCTCCTCGAGCCACACAGAATTGTACATTTTTCTGACGTCTCCTAGAGCGGCGTAGGAGCCTTGGCGGAACTTGAGGAGGACAGCTCGAATCGGATTGAGAACGTCAGGGCCTTTCATCAGAAGGTCATTGAGACTTTGGCCTTTGTACTTCTGACTGCTGTTCCAGACAAGTCTTACCGGAGTTGTAACAGAGTGGGGGTTGGGTGCGATAAGATGACTAATATACCAGATAGGTCCATTCCAGTTGGTTAGATCCTCTTTGGTCAGCTTTCTTGCAGCCCGGCGGTCAACCATTTCGTGGACTTGAGCACCATAGGCTTTTTCCCACTGCGGTTCTTTGGCGAGCTGTTTCTCTGTTCTGAGAAAGGTTGCCTCCACTGCTTTTATGTTGTTTGGCAATGTAGATGGGTCAATGAGCCATGGATTCCTTGCATGCCAGTGTGGACTATCACTGTGGTCATCAGCACCAACATAAGTCAGGCCACCCTTAACAACTTCCAGCTCCCTTTCTTCAGCCAGAGTCATTTCTTTGCCACCAAGTTGACAACTGCCGCAGCGACATCCTCCACATTTCGGGGCGCAGATATGTTCTTCATACATCAATGCTGCTGCTCTCATGGATCTGGCGAAGTGCGCTCTGGACTGGTGTGCTGTAACTGTAGCCTCTTCAAACAGACTAGGGTGTGTCCCTGCAATTGTCTTTCCCAATGGCCCATCCCATAGTACAAGGTCCCCAACGGTGCGTATTTTCTGTGGGACCAGTCGCCCTTCCTTATGGCTTATCAAAAGCTGTATCTGTCTTGGTCTAACAAGTTCATTTTGGGGGACATCTGGAAAGAATTTTTGGAGTCTTTTGGCTGTCACATGTTTGTGAATCTCTGCAATGCTGTCCAAACCATAGCAGAGGAGTTGGTGGGATCTGACATTGCCTTGCTCTGTGCGGACCCGGATCTTTAGGAGGTACCGTTTTGTGGTGACTTGAACTTTCATTCCTCCCACACCATGGACAACAAGGGTTATGGCTTCACTTCTAAGGTTCAAACGATCAGCTGCATCATGAGTTATATAGTTTGTATCCGATGCCAGGTCGATCAAAGTCCCAACTTTTTGTCCTGCATTGGCCGTGACCTCTAAGAGCATCATGATGACTGGCCACTCCACTATTCCATTCTCTGCTAGAAGACTGGGTTGGTTGGACACAAGAGAGGTTCTGGCTATAGTGTTGCAAAAGGCATTGCAACACTTCTCTGCAAGTTCAGGTGAGAGACTTTTAATGAACTCTTCTTGGGCTTGGGTATAACGCTCTCTTGTGTTACCTCCCACTTTGCTGTTATTGGACCTCTGGACGACATTCCCTTTGGATGTACCAGCTCTCGGGCAGAGGTAATAGTGGTGTTCTGCAGCACGCTGTTCTATACAGTCTGGCCTCCTGCACAGAAACTCTGATTTACAATAGTCACCTTCCTTGTGAATCTCCAGGCATCTTTTGCAGGCTCTCAGCTTCCTGACAGCATCTCTTTTCTCTGACAGCTTAAGCGTGCGAAACTTTTGGCAGAAATATAGCCTTTTCTTATGCTTGCAGTCTCCGCAGACCACACATCCTTGAGCCTGGTCGCTTAGTTGGGTGGAGGTTCTGGTTCGAGCTTGCCGAGGTTCAGATTTCGGTTTTGGTTCCTCCTCTCTCAGTTGGTCCAGCTTCTCATAGATGGCTTCTTGACCTTGAAGAAACTTGTGGAGGTAGTCAAATCGCTTGTCTTCTTCAGCTTCATCACCTTTGCCAGCTACATGAAGAAGCCATTCCTTCTTCAGGCCATCAGGAAGTTTACTCTCTATTGTCTTTGTTACAAGAGGGTTCTTTATAGCACCGGTCTTGCCAAGCTCGTTCAGATCGACCAGGGCTTTTTCTACAGATTGGATGAGCTCAACAATCCTCCTGGGCTGGTTACCTTTAACTGCTTGGAGTCTTTGGAGCTCTTCTACTATCTCAAGGGCTATAGTTGTCTTATTTCCAAAGCGGTTCTCCAAGACCCGGAAAACCTCCTCAGCAGTTGTGTAAGTTGTAAGGTGAAGGTCTCGTATGGTCTTCTCATCCACACTGTCGAGAAGTTGGAACTTTTTAACCTCTCTGGATCCAGTAGGTTCTCCCTGCATCTGGAGCGCTTCCCAGTCTTTTTTCCACCGGTGAAACTCTCGGCGGATGCCAGAAAACTTTGGGAGGGCAGCAGGCTTTAATTTAATTGCTGGTGTGGCCACAGAACTGTTTGAAGTAGTACTCAATCTGCTGGTTTCTCCTCTAACGTGTGCCCCTGTAAAGTCTGCTTGTCTTATTGTGAGATTTGGCAGGATAGTTTCAAGGTCTTTGATACGACTCTGGAAATGTTGTTGCTCTGCTGGGGGGGCCCAGCACTTCCAATGTTTATGCACCTCCTTCGCAGCCTTCACAAGATTCTCTAGTTGTCCGATCATGAAGAGATATGCATCTGGGTTTTTACTTGGGTCCACAGCTCCCACGTTTTCTGCTTGCGACTCTGCTGTTGTAATTGCTTGTGTCAGTTCATATTCCCCGAAATTGGCCCACAATGTCTTTTGTATGAGGTCCTTTAGCTCTTGCAGTTTTTTCTCACACTCATTTGCTGTTTTGACCAAGTCAGACTTCTGCTGCTCGCTCAACTCCTCTGCATCAGAGTTTTCTTCAATACATTGCCCCTCTACATCATCGTTGGCGTCCAGGACTCTGCCAGCTTCTGCAGTGAGCTTCCTAAAATTGTCTTTGAGCTCCTCTTCTGACATCATTGTATGCATTCGTAGCACATTATTGGCCAGACGGGAAAACTGACGCTTCGCTGATGTCCTTGCGGTCTTTAGCTGCTTCACCAGTAATGAATCAGCCATTTCAATCACAGCAGCAGGCGGGAACAGTCTTTACTTGTCTCTCTGGACACGTGTGGTCACTTTTCTGGTCCTTTTCCAGTCTTGAGCCACGGTTTTTCACTGTCAAGTTTTGACCACGGTTTTTCACTTGGGGTTTTGACCTCTTTCTTGTGCAATTCCCCACTTGAAAAGGACAGTCCCTCCCCATGAAGATTTTAACTGGATTTCACTCAATAAACAGCCATGGAATCAGTTGTTTGTCTTTTATTTACCATTCTTTGGTTGGCAGTAAACAGGTGAAAAACCTCAAAAAAGAGATGACAAATACAAGTTACTATTTGAGTTGCCAGCCTAATTAAATACACAAAATTATCCACATCCACCTCAGAAACACATTTCTGCCATTATCAAATACAAGGTTTCCACTGTTAAGCAAATGTTTCCCAAAATAGAAACCCACCATTTTTAATCAAATGAGCAGAATCAGTACACTTTTATCCAAATTTGCATTTTAGCCAAATACATTCAAAATATTTTTAATAGTAAAAAATTACATTTATTCTCTAATCAGTAGTTTTAAACAGACAAATCTTTCATTTTTTAGCCAAAGATTTTCTAGACTATACATTTGTTACTGAATTAAGAACTTGGTTTACTAAGATTTCTACAAAGTTTCAATTACTTTTAACCATTTCAAACAAGTTCTTTGTCAACAATGAATTTGGCTCTTCTTACTTTTCCTTTATACCCCACAAACAACATTTGAAGTTATAAATACCACTGCAAAAGTCCTATCAAAGTTAAGAGTTAAGAGTCTGTGTTTTCCAGAGTATCATTAGCAGTGCACTGCTTAAGTCAGTATAGTCAAGCATGGCCAATATGGCGCTTACCGGCTGTCTTTCACAGTTTTGTGGAGGGCTTGGACTTGCACAGTCACCTTGATCACAAAGATGAAGTTTCCTTGGTCTTGTGGTGTTATAAATGCTCCTTTCACTGCGGTCTAAAGACAACAGCAGAGCCAGGTGCTGGCACGCCCTGATTGCCTGGAAGATTTGTTCCACCTGGTTCACCACTGATTGAAGGAGGAGGAGTTTCACCTGGGGAGCTCCCAGGCAGTTTGTCAGCACACCTCCCACTCAATCTTCCCACGGGAACCGATGGAAAGATCGTAAATCAGCACCTACATACTGCCGGTCAGCTCCGAGTTTGATCCTCAACTGGTAGCAAGACAACCAGGCGTCGAACATCTCTGTGCAGGACTGTGGTTTGCGTAGCTTCTTTCAGGACTTTGGCCGATGGCCGGTTTAGTGCGGGTTTTGTGACAGGAAGGCAGGAGCTTTGGACCACTTTGACGTTCACGTCTCGAACAATGCCCTTAGCATCTGGATTAACACCCACAACCCGTCCTAGCTTGAATTGGCCCCTCATTGCATTTTGGTCACACAACCAGACAATATCTCCGACAGCAACGTTGCGATATGAAGTGTGCCATTTACTTCTCAGAAATAAGTTTGGGCCGGCAAGCTGGCTCCAAGACCTCCAGAACTTGTTGACCTGGTTCTGCATCTCTCTGAGTCTCTTGTAAGGGTAGTTCGCAAAGTCAAATGTTCTGATCTCACCGCTTGGAGAGGCTCGGCCCAGGAGAAGTGTGTTGGGTGACACATACTGCACGCTTTCTTCATGGCTCTGCACCCTGGCATCTATTGGGCATTCGTTGGCAAGGTTTGCAGCAAGTTGTAGTGTTGTCTGAAGCTCGCTGTAGCTAAGGCCAGTGTTGTTGCCCAGGCTCTGCAGTGCCTTCTTGAGAATGCGAACAGCGGCTTCAGCAGCCCCATTGCGGTGAGGTGAGTCAGCAGGGTGAATTGTCCACTCCCATTTGGTACCTTTTTGAGCCGACATCTCTTCTATTGAAGTTCTATTCTGAGCATCCAGGAACTGGTACAGCTCTCTTAGGACAGGTTTGGCGCCGATGAAGTTTGTCCCCGGGTCGGACCAGATCTTTCTTGGGTGCCCTCTAATTGCAGTAAAGCGTTGGTAAGCCATCAAGAAGCTCTCTGTCGACATTGTGTTGACCAGGTCTGCATGAATTGCCCTGCTGGCCATACAGCTGAAGACGACACCCCACACTTTCATTGAGACCCGTTTCTTAATGTCATCTTTGACAAGGTACGGTCCGAAGAGGTCGACTGTAGTGAACTCGAACGGAGCTGCAGGTGTGGCTCTTTCAGCAGGTAAGTCAGCCATTACCTGTTCGCACCTTCTTGCTCTTGACTTTTTGCAGAAAAGGCAGTTATCCACTACTTTTTTGGGAAATTTTTCTTCCTTGGATGACCCAGGCTTTCCTCCTCATTTTCAGCAGGGTTGCAGCCACACCTTCATGACCCTCATCGTGCGCCTCCCGTGCCAATAAAGTAGAGACCCATGCATTGAAAGGCAGAAGGGGAACTGCAGCGCCATCCTCCCTGAAGCCATGGATTCTCCCACCGCAGATTCTCCCACTCCCATCTCTGTACACAACCAAGCGGTCCGTAGTGGTAGTTGGGAACGTCACCCCCTCTTGAGCAGCAAGATAGATGTCTCTTATTGCCTCTTGACGTTCTGTGGCGGTGATAACTCCTTTTGTGGGAATCGCCTCCCACTTTGGGGTCTCGATGGACTTTGTTGCAGATCTAAACTTTTTGGCGGCTCTCCAGATAAAAGCAACAGTCTTGATTAGACACTTTAGGCTACTAAAGCGCCTCTCATCCACCAAGTTTAGGACAGCTGCACCAGCAGGAAATCGTCCCACAAGACTTGGAAGACTTCTTTTCGCTTGGGCTCTGGTGAGTGCTGCCACAAATGACTTCTTTTGCATATTGTTAATGCTCTCTCTCGAGCTGTCACAGACACATCTTTTGACGACATAATTGGCCACTCGCTCTCTGGAAGATATAGAAACTCTGGCCCTTGCTGCCACTCTGAATGGGCATCAAGTTCCTTTGGCCCAGCTCCTCGAGTGATAATGTCGGCTATGTTGAGTGGTCCAGGGATCCACCACCAGTCCTGTAGCCGTGTGCTCTCTTGGATCTCTCCAATTCTATTAGCGAAGAAAGTCTGAAATCCATAGCTTTCACGCTGGATAGCTCCAAGAACAGTCTGACTGTCTAACAAATGGTACCACCTTTTTATCTGGATCTGGGTATGCTGTTCAAAGTACTTTTTCAGGCGGCTTGCAAAGACTGCACCGCAAAGTTCCGCTTTGACTGCATCCCCCTTCTGGTCTAGTGGTGTCAGCTTTGCTTTTGACTCCACTAGTCGAATTGTTAATTGTTTGTTGCAGTTCCACCGCAGGTAGAGGACAGCACCATAGGAGCTTTCACTGCCATCTGAAAAAGTGACAGCGACTGGTTCAGTTGTTGCCTTTGGTGGAGTAAGAGCTCTTGGGAACATTACTTTGCTTAGCTGGACGTACTCCTCAAAAATTCCAATTGCATCTTTGCGGAGCTCATCCGACAGGGGAAGGTCCCATGTGTCCTTGACCATGCTGCACTTTGGTTTTGCCTCTTGGAATGCCCTTCGGACCAAGATAGCCCCTCTTTGCTTTGATGGCGTTGTCAGGCCAACTGGGTCGTACAAACCAGCAACTTGACTCAGCAGTTCACGTCTTGTCAGCGGGTCTGGTGTCTGTGCTCGTACTTCTTCTAGCAGTAAGTCTTGCCCAAGTCTCATCTTTTTCTTCCGCCTGGAGAAGTTGACCCTCACCATGACATGCAACATGTCTTCATCCACAATGTAGCCGAGACCGAGCGCCTTGTTGTCTTCCTCCTTAAGCTGATTTGGCAGGACAACAATATTTGGTGATGCCTTTTCTCTTTCTCCTTTATTTTGGCCTGAGAAGACCCAAGGCTTCAGTGCAAACCCTCCTGCTTTTAGAATCAGCTCCACATTCTTTGTGATGACTTCGAGTTTTTCACGGCAGTTGTGGGATGTCAAGATGTCATCGACGTAGCTGTGCTCATGTAATACTTGGCATTCATCTGTGAGGTGGCTGAATTGAGGCAGGTTAGCCGTCTCCCTCATGGCCAGTTGTGCTATGCACCCTGCTGGCTTGTCCCCGATATTCACTCTGGTTATGGCGTATTGTTCCACCTCATCGCCCTCTGAATCCCGCCACAAGAACCGGTGTAGATGGACTTCCCTCTCCTCGAGCCACACAGAATTGTACATTTTTCTGACGTCTCCTAGAGCGGCGTAGGAGCCTTGGCGGAACTTGAGGAGGACAGCTCGAATCGGATTGAGAACGTCAGGGCCTTTCATCAGAAGGTCATTGAGACTTTGGCCTTTGTACTTCTGACTGCTGTTCCAGACAAGTCTTACCGGAGTTGTAACAGAGTGGGGGTTGGGTGCGATAAGATGACTAATATACCAGATAGGTCCATTCCAGTTGGTTAGATCCTCTTTGGTCAGCTTTCTTGCAGCCCGGCGGTCAACCATTTCGTGGACTTGAGCACCATAGGCTTTTTCCCACTGCGGTTCTTTGGCGAGCTGTTTCTCTGTTCTGAGAAAGGTTGCCTCCACTGCTTTTATGTTGTTTGGCAATGTAGATGGGTCAATGAGCCATGGATTCCTTGCATGCCAGTGTGGACTATCACTGTGGTCATCAGCACCAACATAAGTCAGGCCACCCTTAACAACTTCCAGCTCCCTTTCTTCAGCCAGAGTCATTTCTTTGCCACCAAGTTGACAACTGCCGCAGCGACATCCTCCACATTTCGGGGCGCAGATATGTTCTTCATACATCAATGCTGCTGCTCTCATGGATCTGGCGAAGTGCGCTCTGGACTGGTGTGCTGTAACTGTAGCCTCTTCAAACAGACTAGGGTGTGTCCCTGCAATTGTCTTTCCCAATGGCCCATCCCATAGTACAAGGTCCCCAACGGTGCGTATTTTCTGTGGGACCAGTCGCCCTTCCTTATGGCTTATCAAAAGCTGTATCTGTCTTGGTCTAACAAGTTCATTTTGGGGGACATCTGGAAAGAATTTTTGGAGTCTTTTGGCTGTCACATGTTTGTGAATCTCTGCAATGCTGTCCAAACCATAGCAGAGGAGTTGGTGGGATCTGACATTGCCTTGCTCTGTGCGGACCCGGATCTTTAGGAGGTACCGTTTTGTGGTGACTTGAACTTTCATTCCTCCCACACCATGGACAACAAGGGTTATGGCTTCACTTCTAAGGTTCAAACGATCAGCTGCATCATGAGTTATATAGTTTGTATCCGATGCCAGGTCGATCAAAGTCCCAACTTTTTGTCCTGCATTGGCCGTGACCTCTAAGAGCATCATGATGACTGGCCACTCCACTATTCCATTCTCTGCTAGAAGACTGGGTTGGTTGGACACAAGAGAGGTTCTGGCTATAGTGTTGCAAAAGGCATTGCAACACTTCTCTGCAAGTTCAGGTGAGAGACTTTTAATGAACTCTTCTTGGGCTTGGGTATAACGCTCTCTTGTGTTACCTCCCACTTTGCTGTTATTGGACCTCTGGACGACATTCCCTTTGGATGTACCAGCTCTCGGGCAGAGGTAATAGTGGTGTTCTGCAGCACGCTGTTCTATACAGTCTGGCCTCCTGCACAGAAACTCTGATTTACAATAGTCACCTTCCTTGTGAATCTCCAGGCATCTTTTGCAGGCTCTCAGCTTCCTGACAGCATCTCTTTTCTCTGACAGCTTAAGCGTGCGAAACTTTTGGCAGAAATATAGCCTTTTCTTATGCTTGCAGTCTCCGCAGACCACACATCCTTGAGCCTGGTCGCTTAGTTGGGTGGAGGTTCTGGTTCGAGCTTGCCGAGGTTCAGATTTCGGTTTTGGTTCCTCCTCTCTCAGTTGGTCCAGCTTCTCATAGATGGCTTCTTGACCTTGAAGAAACTTGTGGAGGTAGTCAAATCGCTTGTCTTCTTCAGCTTCATCACCTTTGCCAGCTACATGAAGAAGCCATTCCTTCTTCAGGCCATCAGGAAGTTTACTCTCTATTGTCTTTGTTACAAGAGGGTTCTTTATAGCACCGGTCTTGCCAAGCTCGTTCAGATCGACCAGGGCTTTTTCTACAGATTGGATGAGCTCAACAATCCTCCTGGGCTGGTTACCTTTAACTGCTTGGAGTCTTTGGAGCTCTTCTACTATCTCAAGGGCTATAGTTGTCTTATTTCCAAAGCGGTTCTCCAAGACCCGGAAAACCTCCTCAGCAGTTGTGTAAGTTGTAAGGTGAAGGTCTCGTATGGTCTTCTCATCCACACTGTCGAGAAGTTGGAACTTTTTAACCTCTCTGGATCCAGTAGGTTCTCCCTGCATCTGGAGCGCTTCCCAGTCTTTTTTCCACCGGTGAAACTCTCGGCGGATGCCAGAAAACTTTGGGAGGGCAGCAGGCTTTAATTTAATTGCTGGTGTGGCCACAGAACTGTTTGAAGTAGTACTCAATCTGCTGGTTTCTCCTCTAACGTGTGCCCCTGTAAAGTCTGCTTGTCTTATTGTGAGATTTGGCAGGATAGTTTCAAGGTCTTTGATACGACTCTGGAAATGTTGTTGCTCTGCTGGGGGGGCCCAGCACTTCCAATGTTTATGCACCTCCTTCGCAGCCTTCACAAGATTCTCTAGTTGTCCGATCATGAAGAGATATGCATCTGGGTTTTTACTTGGGTCCACAGCTCCCACGTTTTCTGCTTGCGACTCTGCTGTTGTAATTGCTTGTGTCAGTTCATATTCCCCGAAATTGGCCCACAATGTCTTTTGTATGAGGTCCTTTAGCTCTTGCAGTTTTTTCTCACACTCATTTGCTGTTTTGACCAAGTCAGACTTCTGCTGCTCGCTCAACTCCTCTGCATCAGAGTTTTCTTCAATACATTGCCCCTCTACATCATCGTTGGCGTCCAGGACTCTGCCAGCTTCTGCAGTGAGCTTCCTAAAATTGTCTTTGAGCTCCTCTTCTGACATCATTGTATGCATTCGTAGCACATTATTGGCCAGACGGGAAAACTGACGCTTCGCTGATGTCCTTGCGGTCTTTAGCTGCTTCACCAGTAATGAATCAGCCATTTCAATCACAGCAGCAGGCGGGAACAGTCTTTACTTGTCTCTCTGGACACGTGTGGTCACTTTTCTGGTCCTTTTCCAGTCTTGAGCCACGGTTTTTCACTGTCAAGTTTTGACCACGGTTTTTCACTTGGGGTTTTGACCTCTTTCTTGTGCAATTCCCCACTTGAAAAGGACAGTCCCTCCCCATGAAGATTTTAACTGGATTTCACTCAATAAACAGCCATGGAATCAGTTGTTTGTCTTTTATTTACCATTCTTTGGTTGGCAGTAAACAGGTGAAAAACCTCAAAAAAGAGATGACAAATACAAGTTACTATTTGAGTTGCCAGCCTAATTAAATACACAAAATTATCCACATCCACCTCAGAAACACATTTCTGCCATTATCAAATACAAGGTTTCCACTGTTAAGCAAATGTTTCCCAAAATAGAAACCCACCATTTTTAATCAAATGAGCAGAATCAGTACACTTTTATCCAAATTTGCATTTTAGCCAAATACATTCAAAATATTTTTAATAGTAAAAAATTACATTTATTCTCTAATCAGTAGTTTTAAACAGACAAATCTTTCATTTTTTAGCCAAAGATTTTCTAGACTATACATTTGTTACTGAATTAAGAACTTGGTTTACTAAGATTTCTACAAAGTTTCAATTACTTTTAACCATTTCAAACAAGTTCTTTGTCAACAATGAATTTGGCTCTTCTTACTTTTCCTTTATACCCCACAAACAACATTTGAAGTTATAAATACCACTGCAAAAGTCCTATCAAAGTTAAGAGTTAAGAGTCTGTGTTTTCCAGAGTATCATTAGCAGTGCACTGCTTAAGTCAGTATAGTCAAGCATGGCCAATATGGCGCTTACCGGCTGTCTTTCACAGTTTTGTGGAGGGCTTGGACTTGCACAGTCACCTTGATCACAAAGATGAAGTTTCCTTGGTCTTGTGGTGTTATAAATGCTCCTTTCACTGCGGTCTAAAGACAACAGCAGAGCCAGGTGCTGGCACGCCCTGATTGCCTGGAAGATTTGTTCCACCTGGTTCACCACTGATTGAAGGAGGAGGAGTTTCACCTGGGGAGCTCCCAGGCAGTTTGTCAGCACACACACACACACACACACACACACACACACACACACACACACACACACACACACACACACACACACACACACACACACACACACACTATCCAGACAGTCATTATCTGGGACAGAATGGTCAGCAGACTGTCAAAGGTGAGTTCATTGTATTGTGAGAAAACATAACAAAATGACGCATGTCTTCAATTCTCTGTATTTCACATGAAAAACAACAAGTCGTGATATTTACAAGGATTTGTAAGGAGAATACTGAAACAAAATGAGATTAGATTATCATGATATTTACAAGGATTTGTAAGGAGAATACTGAAACAAAATGAGATTAGATTATCGTGATATTTACAAGGATTTGTAAGGAGAATACTGAAACAAAATGAGATTAGATTATCGTGATATTTACAAGGATTTGTAAGGAGAATACTGAAACAAAATGAGATTAGATTACCCTGATATTTACAAGGATTTGTAAGAATACTGAAACAAAATGAAATGAGATTAGATTATCATGATATTTACAAGGATTTGTAAGGAGAATACTGAAACAAAATGAAATGAGATTAGATTATCAGTCATCAAAACACGTTCTCTGAAAAACGCTAATCCCATGATAATGAACACTGAGCTATATTTCCCCAACAACATTATTCTGTAACAAATCTGCAAATGGTGGTGAGGAGTGTCAGCTGAGCTGAGGAGGCTTTCTAAGGAAGCCTAGGGAGACCGGCAGGGAGACCAGTAGGGAGAGAGACCGGCAGGGAGACCGGTAGGGAGACCGGTAGGGAGAGAGACCGGCAGGGAGACCGGCAGGGAGACCGGTAGGGAGACCGTTAGCTCTACAGTAAGATCAAAGCTACTACTTTAAACTGCATTCAATTGACTGCAGCTCTGTTAAACCTCAAAGCCGGAAAATAACAGCTACACGCTCAGACTAGAAACACTCCAAACATGACTTACTGTAGGGGTTTTACCCCGTGTCCCTCCCCTTCTCATGTTGGTCCTTCCATGTCACAAGGCAGGAGGATTGAGACCCAGTTAGACAGAGAGAAAGAGAGAGAGAAAGAGAGAAAGAGAGAAAGAAAGAAAGAAAGAAAGGTTGGGTGGGGTGGGGTGGGGAGACACGTGAAGAGGCTCAGTACACCTTACATGACAACTGGGCCTACAGCGCCTGTATGGGATGAGAACTAAACTGAAGAACCCAAGTACTCTTTACTGGGCCTCAATAACAGCAGCGGTGAAAAAAGTACCCAAATCTCATACTTAAAGTATGAGTAAAAGTAAAGATACTAGAAAACGACTCAATTAAAAGTGAAAGTAAAATAGTAAAAAGGTACTTGAGAAAAAGTCTAAAAGTATTTGGTTTTAAATATACTTAAGTAGAAAACGTAAATGTATTGCTAAAATATACTTAAGTATCAAAAGTTAAAGTATAAATCATTTTAGGACATTTAAATTATTTATACTTTTTACTTTTATATTTTAGCAATACATTTACATTTTATACTTAAGTATATTTAAAACCAAATACTTTTAGACTTTTTCTCAAGTACTTTTTTACTATTTTATGAAGCAAAGAAGACAGCACAATTTTCTTGTATTTTTATTTATTTACGGATAGCCAGGGGACCACTCCAACATTCAGACATCATTTACAAACGATGCATTTGTGTTTAAGTGAATACGCCAGATCAGAAGCAGTAGGGATGACCAGGGATGTTCTCTTGATAAGTGTGTGAATTGGACCATTTTCCTGTCCTGCTAATCATTCAAAATGTAACGAGTACTTTTGGGTGTCAGGGAAAATGTATGGAGTAAAAAGTACATTATTTTCCTTAGGAATGTAGTGAAGTAAAAGTGAAATATGTGAAAAAAAAACTACTTAAATAGTACTTTAGAGCATTTTTACTGAAGTACTTTACACAACTAAATAACAAGTGATACAAGTCAGTATTCGTGGAAAACGGACACCGGCCACTAGGGGCAACATTGAGCACTGTTACCTTCAAGTAGGTAACAGTTTTGCTAGAGTGTTGTGGACAGGGACTGCAGATGGCCACAAGCATCTGCCTCTGATTCCAAAGGTTGCAACTTTGAATCCAGTGATAGATAGTTGTTTTTGAGATTTTTTTTTAAGCCTATCCTTAACCTTACGAGTTAACAACCTAACCTTAAGATGTACGTTTAAAAAAAAAATGTTTTATATAATTTTAGCAGATGCTTTTATCCAGAGCAACTTACAGTAAGTAATGAACACATACATTTTCATACTGGTCCCCCATGGGAATCAAACACTCAACCCTGGTGTTGCAAGCATCATTCCACCAGGAAGTTAATGACAAAACCAGGAAGTTAATGTGATGAGATTCAGCTGCAGTATCAGATGGATATGTCAGAAATCAAATGTAGAACACTCGGCTTCATCAAATGTCTTGTATCTGATATCAGTTGCTTTGCCTCATGTTCTGCCTCATTGGTTGCCTTGGTGATTAGAAAATCAATACAAACCTGTTTTTGACTGGTATCTGGTGTTGTTGTTAGGACACAGTGACATAGAGTGGAAAACCCCTCAGTTTGCAAGCATAAACAAAAACACTGTCTGTCACTGAATAAACAACCAAACAGACAAACATCTAAGCAGCACCTAAACAACAGCTATTGAGTTGCTAGGGGAAACAGGAATGAACACTGAAAGACTGTAACTTTTCTTCTGCTTTCTACAAGTTATGCTGCAGCCATTTGATGAAGTTTTCCGTCATCGTGCGTCCAATCAGGAAGTCGGTTGGCCACACCGTGAACATGAGGGCGCCGTGGAAACCGCTGGCGTAGTGTTCGTGCGTCACCTCCACACCGGCGCGGCGCAGGCGCGTGGCATACATCACCCCGTCGTCCCGCAGCACGTCGTACTCACACGTCAGAACGTAGGCCTTGGGTAGCGAGCGTAAAGCAGCGTCTGGGACCAGAAGGGGCGAGGCCCGGGGGTCAGCGATAGAGCGCGATGGCCCGTCCGACCCCGCCCCTCCCGCCGACAACGCCACGACCGGAACGCTGTAGTTGTACGTCCCCCGGTAGGACTCTGGCAGGAAGGCACTCCAGTTGACGAAGTTGAGCAGCGCAGCGGACTCTGGGCTGTTGTGAGTGTTGGTCATCATGGCCCTGAAGAAGGTCTTGTCGCTGGTGAAGTATTCGCTCCAGAAGCGCACCATTAGGGTGCGGGGCAGGATAGGCATGTTCTGGTTCTGCTGGTAGGACGGGGTATTGAGGTCCAGAGCCTGCAGCACAGGGTAGAGCAGGGCCTGGACCTTCAGCTGCAGCTGCTGTTCTGGATCCTGCTGCAGCTGTAGAGACACACACACACACACACACACACACACACACACACACACACACACAGGACCATAAGACTTACTGTTCTGTACTGTACTGCAGTCTTGGATGGCTCCTCCTAATCTCAGCTAATTAAAACAACAGTGGATAGATAATATTGCCGCTAACACACACACAAACATCTAACCTGCTGGGACACACACACTAACATCTAACCTGCTGGGACACACACACTAACATCTAACCTGCTGGGACACACACACTAACATCTAACCTGCTGGGACACACACACTACACATCTACACCTACTGGGACACACACACTAACATCTAACCTGCTGGAACACACACACTAACATCTAACCTGCTGGGACACACACACTAACATCTAACCTGCTGGGACACACACACTAACATCTAACCTGCTGGGACACACACACTAACATCTAACCTGCTGGGACACACACACTAACATCTAACCTGCTGGGACACACACACACACACACAAACATCTAACCTGCTGGGACACACACACTAACATCTAACCTGCTGGGACACACACACTAACATCTAACCTGCTGGGACACACACACTAACATCTAACCTGCTGGGACACACACACTACACACACTACACACATGCACGGGCACACACACACAAACATCTAACCTGCTGGGACACACACACTAACATCTAACCTGCTGGGACACACACACTAACATCTAACCTGCTGGGACACACACACTAACATCTAACCTGCTGACACACACACACACACACACACACACACACACACACACACACACACACACACACACACACACACACACACACACATAACCTGCTGGGACACACACACACACACACACACACACACACACACACACACACACACACACACACACACACACACACACACACACTAACAGCTAACCTGCTGGGACACACACACACACACACACACACACACACTAACAGCTAACCTGCTGGGACACACACACACACACACACACTAACATCTAACCTGCTGGAACACACACACACACACACACTAACATCTAACCTGCTGGGACACACACACACACACACACACACATCACACACACACACACACACACACACACACACACACACACACACACACACACACACACACACACACACACACACACACACAAACATCTAACCTGCTGGGACACACACACACTAACATCTAACCTGCAGGGACACACACACACACACACACACACACTAACAGCTAACCTGCAGGGACACACACACACACACTAACATCTAACCTGCAGGGACACACACACACACACACACACACACTAACAGCTAACCTGCAGGGACACACACACACACACTAACATCTAACCTGCTGGGACACACACACACTAACATCTAACCTGCTGGGACACGGCTGCAGCCAGGTTTCCCCCGGCGCTGTCCCCGGACACAGCGATGCGTCCTGGGTCTACAGTGTACTGGGCCAGGACCGCCCTCTGGAGGAAGTGCTTCACTACCCGGTACACGTCCTCATACGGGACAGGGAAGTGGTGCTCTGGGGCCAGGCGGTACCTGGGTGGACACAAGGGAAGGGGTCAGAGGTCAACTCAGCTAGAATTCAGGTCCTCTTGCCTGAGAACTAGTGTCTGTACCAGCTGAGGTAGCTACAGTTAAATGATAACAATATGCAAATCTATAAATGTCATGTACACAATGGACACTACATTACTAAAGCAAAACATCCTAATCCGGTATGATCAGTGTACTGTATGGGATCTATCTAATCAGGGACCAAAGGCTAGCTGATACAAGTGCATTGTTTTGATTGGCTGGTTTAGAGATGAAAGGTAAGTCATATAATGATACTGCATAATACAGTCAAATGACTCAGCACATTAACGTATATCAAAGAAATATATGAAAAGAGTTTGGAGCCTAACACATTTCAGCATTGAAACATCGACACATTGTTGGTAGGAATTTGGCTTGCAGTTTGCACACATACAGTACCCCCCACACACATGCAGCCATACTCTCACAGAGGGAATCACAGATGTAATGTGGTGTACAAAGTGCTTCTTCTCTCTCATTTTGAGAAAGCGAGAGAGCAAGAGAGGTGCTTGAAAAAGATAAAAGGGGATAGTAAAAGGTTATGAAAGAGAAATAGGGGTTAGATGAGAAATAAAGATGTGACAGTGCTGCTACTGTGGGTGAAGATGTTAATTTGACAGCCTGGTGAGACAGTAATAAAAGCCTAGTGAGACAGCAATAAAAGCCTGGTGAAACAGTAATAAAAGCCTGGTGAGACAGCAATAAAAGCCTGGTGAGACAGCAATAAAAGCCTGGTGAGACAGTAATAAAAGCCTGGTGAGACAGCAATAAAAGCCTGGTGAGACAGTAATAAAAGCCTGGTGAGACAGCAATAAAAGCCTGGTGAGACAGTAGTAAAAGCCTGGTGAGACAGTAATAAAAGCCTGGTGAGACAGCAATAAAAGCTTGGTGAGACAGTAGTAAAAGCCTGGTGAGACAGTAATAAAAGCCTGGTGAGACAGTAATAAAAGCCTAGTGAGACAGCAATAAAAGCCTGGTGAGACAGCAATAAAAGCCTGGTGAGACAGTAATAAAAGCCTGTTGAGACAGTAATAAAAGCCTGGTGAGACAGTAATAAAAGCCTGGTGAGACAGTAATAAGCGGCAGGTAGCCTAGTGGTTAGAGCGTTGGAATAGTAACCGAAAGGTTGCAAGATCGAATCCCTGAGCTGACAAGGTAAAAATCTGTCATTCTGCCCCTAAACAAGGCAGTTAACCCACTGTTCCTAGACCGTCATTGAAAATAAGAATTTGTTCTAAACTCACTTGCCTGGTTAAATAAAGGTAACATTTTTATATATTTTTTAAAAGCCTGGTGAAACAGTAATAAAAGCCTGGTGAGACAGTAATAAAAGCCTGGTGAGACAGTAATAAAAGCCTGGTGAGACAGTAATAAAAGCCTGGTGAGACAGTAATACAAGCCTGGTGAGACAGCAATAAAAGCCTGGTGAGACAGCAATAAAAGCCTGGTGAGACAGTAATAAAAGCCTGGTGAGACAGTAATAAAAGCCTGGTGAGACAGTAATAAAAGCCTGGTGAGACAGTAATAAAAGCCTGGTGAGACAGTAATAAAAGCCTGGTGAGACAGTAATAAAAGCCTGGTGAGACAGTAATAAAAGCCTGGTGAGACAGTAATACAAGCCTGGTGAGACAGTAATAAAAGCCTGTCAGCTCAGGGTGAGGATAGCTACTATAATTCTCTATCCAGACAGACACACAGGTGTATCACAACATGTTCAGCTACTGCTGCTCTCTGAGTCAAAGATAGCACGTGTGTGTGTGTGCATTTGCTATAAAAGGAAAGTGATTTTTAGATAACAAGCCAAAAGAGAAACAGTCAAACAATGTGTCAATGTGGAACGCATTACCAAATTAAAACACCTGTTGAGATTCATATAAACACACATGTATGCGTGTTTCTGTTCTTGCATGAGTGCATTCAAATACAGAGCCTTCAGAAAGTATTCACACCCCTTTACTTTTCCCACATTTGTTGTGTTACAGCCTGAATTTAAAATTAATTAAATTGATATGTTGTGTCAATGATCTACACAAAATACCCCAAAATATCAAAGTGGAATTTTGTTTGTAGAAGTTTAATCAAAGGCTGCAGTAAAGTACATAATAGAAATTAATCAAATAATTTAAAGCTGAAATGTCTTGAATTAATACATATTTAACCTCTTTTTTATAGCAAGCCTAAACAAGTTGCATGGACTCATTCTGTGTTCAATAATACTGGTTAACATGATTGTTTAATGACTACCCCATCTCTGTACCCCACTCATACAGAAAATTGTAAGGTCTCTCAATCAAGTAGTGAATTTCAAGCACAACGACCAGGAAAGCTTTTCAATGCTTCACAAAGAAGGGTACCGATTGTGTAAATAAAATAAAGAGCAGATGCTGAGTATCCCTTTGAGGATGATGAAGTTATTAATTAGGCTTTGGATGGAAAGACTAATACACAGAGTGAAAATAAGGAAGCCTGTACAGAAATATAAATATTCCCTAATATGCATCCTGTTTGCAACAAGGCACTTAAGTAATACTGCCAAAAATGTGGCAAAGAAATAAACTTTTGTCCTGAATAAAAATCAGATCAAATTAAATTTGATCAAATCATATTGTATTGATCACATACACATATTTAGCAGATGTTATTGCGGATGTAGCAAAATGCTTGTGGTGTAGTGAAATGCTTGTACAAAACGTAATGTTTGGGCCAAATCCAACACATCACTGAGTACAACTCTTCAGTGGTTAGAGCATTGGGTCAGTAACCGAAAGGTTGCTGGATCGAATCCCCGAGCTGACAAAGTAAAATATGTCGTTCTGCCCCTGAGCAAGGCAGTTAACCCACTGTTCCCCGGGCGCTGAAGACGCGGATGTGGACTAAGGCAGCCCCCAGCACCTCTCTGATTCAGAGGGGTTGGCTTAAATGCGGAAGACACATTTCAGTTGAATACATTCAATTGTATTTTTGGGGATAAAGAGAAACGGAATACAGCTATAAGCACAGGCATTATCCTAGAGGAAAACCTGGTTCAGTCTGCTTTACAAGGGACACTGGGAGACTAATTCACCTTCCAGCAGGACAATAACCTAAAACACAAGGCCAAATCTACACTTGAGTTGCTTACCAAGACGACATTGAATGTTCTTGAGTGGCCTATGGCAAGACTTGAAAACGTCTGTCTAGCAATGATCAACAATCAACTTGACAGAGCCTGAAGAATGCTTGTAGAAAGACTCGGGTGTGAATACTTGTGTAAATGAGATATTTCTCTATTGCATTTTCAATGAATTTGCAAATATGTATAAAAAAAAAGCATGTTTTCACTTTGTCATTATGGGGTATTGTGTGTAGATGGGTGAGAGACCATTTTGAATTCAGGCTGTAACACAACAAAATGTGGAATAAGTCAAGGAGTATGGACGCTTTCTGAAGGATCTGCATGTGTTCCAAATGAAAAGAGACCTGCCTTTTTCACACTTTTACAAATGTAAACAACCAGATGTTCATCTTCTGCCTATCTGTCCTTTCACAGCAGCCTGTTAGACAAGATATACAGTATAACATATGGAACACTGATACCAGACAGATATACAGTACATCAAATATATACTCACTCTACAGACACGACCACAGAGTTAAGATCATTGACCATCTGCCTAGCTAGGAGGTCGTACGGTCCCATTCCTACACAACGAGAGGAGAGAGAAGAGAGAGTCGTCAGAGACAATATTATCTAACAGCATCTTACATCATCAACCGCTACAAAGTACTCAATAGTATCTTGCGCATCTCATGCTCAATAGGCTTGTAGTTATGGCAAGAAGTCACACACACACACACACACACACACACACACACACACACACACACACACACACACACACACACACACACACACACACACACACACACACACACACACACACACACACACACACACACACACACACACACAGCAGATTGCAGGCACAACATGTAAAGTGTAGACACTTGTCGCATGTCAAATAATTGCCTTTAGTTATCAGGGGGTTACCACGGACTCTGTGTTGAACAGCTTGAACAGAGTGTATGTTCCTCAGGAGAGGTGAAGGGTGAGAGGTGAAGGAGAGGAGAGGAGAGGTGAAGAGAGGTGAAGGGTGAACAGAGTGTATATGAATTCGATAGTAAACTGTAGACTACTACAGTAAGTACTACCGTGCTATCTGCAACAAAATACACTGTTGTAAATACTACAGTAATGTCGGGCAAAAATATATTTTTTAACTATAGTATATACTACAGTATTTAAAGATGGACTATGCAGAAATCGCTTTGCCATTTCCCGGTTGCTAAAATGTGAATAGTTTGCCTAATTTCAGTTTATGTGACAAAACAAGCAAGTAAAGTGTAGAGAACCATTGTACCATTATGAAATAATGATATAACTTATATACTGGCGGCATGATCCCTTCTGGTTTGCGCTTAGTGGGACTATCATTTGTTTTTCAACAGGACAATGACCCAAAACACACCTCCAGGCTGTGTAAGGGCTATTTGACCAAGAAGGAGAATGATGGAGTGCTGCATCAGATGACCTGGCCTCCACAATCACCTGACCTCAAATCAATTCAGATGGTTTGGGATGAGTTGGACCGCAGAGTGAAGGAAAAGCAGCCAACAAGTGTGGGAACTCCTTCAAGACTGCTGAAAAGGCATTCCAGTTGAAGCTGGTTGAGAGAATGCCAAGAGTGTACAAAGCTATCATCAAGGCAAAGGGTGACTATTTGAAGAATCTCAAATATAAAATATATTTTGTTTAACACTTTTTTTGATTACTACATTATTCCATGTGTTATTTCATAGTGTTGATGTCTTCACTATTAATCTACAATGTAGAAAATAGTAAAAATATAGAAAAACCCTTGAATAAGTACGTGTTCTAAAACTTGACCGGTACTGTAGGTAAAAAATATTGTATTACTACCCTCTGTAGAGCCTTACGGTCAGATGCCTTGCAGTTGCCATACCAGGCAGTGATGCAACCGGTCAGGATGCTCTCGATGGTGCAGCTGTAAAACTTTTTGAGGATCATGGGACCCATGCCAAATATTTTCAGTCTCCTGAGGGGGAAAAGGTGTTGGCGTGCCCTCTTCACGACTGTCTTGGTGTGTTTGGATCATGATAGTTTGTTGGTGATGTGGACACCAAGGAACTTGAATCTCTCAACCCGCTCTACTACAGCCCTGTTGATGTGAATGGGGGCATGTTCGGTCCTCCTTTTCCTGTTGTCCACGATCAACTCCTTTGTCTTACTCACTTTGAGGGAGAGGTTGTTGTCCTGGCCCCACACTGCCAGGTCTCTGACCTCCTCCCCATAGGCTGTCTCATCGTTGTCGGTGATCAGGACTACCACTGTTGTGTCGTGAGCAAACTTAATGATGGTGTTGGAGTCGTGCTTGGCCAAGCAGTCGTGGGTGAACAGGGTGTACAGGAGGGGACTGAGCACGCACCCCTAAGGGGCCCCCGTGTTGAGGATCAGCTTGGCAGATGTGTTGTTGCCTACCCTCACCACCTGGGGGCGGCCCGTCAGGAAGTCCAGGATCCAGTTGCAGAGGGAGGTGTTTAGTCCCAGGGTCCTTAGCTTAGTGATGAGCTTTGAGGGCACTATGGTGTTGAACGCTGATCTGTAGTCAATGAACACTGTAGGTGTTCCTCTTGTACAGGTGAGCAGTGAGGAGTGCAATTGAGATTGCGTCACCTGTGGATCTGTTGGTGCGGTATGCGAATTGGAGTGAGTCTAGGGCTTCCGGGATGATGGTGTTGATGTGAGCCATGACCCGCCTTTCAAAGCACTCCATGGCTACAGACGTGGTGCTAATAGAGCACATAGGACAGATTTACCGCTTATTAGACTTGCTTTCAATAAGAATGACAGATCTATAACGTACATTTCTATCTGAATTTGGTCAGGTCGCCCAAAAAGTGACATTGCAGCTTTAATTTGCATATACCCGGCCCATTCCCTTCCCCCATATCGCTTGGGCCTCTGGTTATTTCTTGTCTGGATTCCCAGTGCTGACATTCAGCCCACTGAACCTCTCCGACATTACATTGTGGACGGGTAGGTGCATGGATGAATTAATTGTTTTTTTCCACTTTTATTTAACCAGGTAGGCCAGTTGAGGACAAGTTCTCATTTACAACTGCGACCTGGCCAAGATAAAGCAAAGCTGTGCGACAAAAACAACAGAGTTACACATGGAATAAACAAACGTACTGTCAATAAAACAATAGAAAAATCTGTATACAGTGTGTGCAAATGGCTAGAGGAGGTAAGGCAATAAATAGGCCATAGTAGCGAAGTAATTACAATTTAGCAAATTAACACTGGAGTGATAGATGTGCAGATGATGATGTGCAAGTAGAAATACTGGTGTGCAAAAGAGCAGAAAAGTAAATAAAAACAATATGGGGATGAAGTAGGTAGATGGGGTGGGCTATTTACAGATGGGCTGTCTACAGCTGTAGCTATCGGTAAGCTGCTCTGACAGCTGATACTTAAAGATAGTGAGGGAGATATAAGTCTCCAACTTCAATGATTTTTGCATTTCGTTCCAGTCATTGGCAGCAGAGAACTGGAAGGAAAGGTGGCCAAAGGAAGTGTTGGCTTTGGGGAAGACCAGTGAAATATACCTGCTGGAGCGTGTGCTACGAGTGGGTGTTGCTATGGTGACCAGTGAGCTGAGATAAGGCGGAGCTTTACCTAACAAAGACTTATAGATGACCTGGAGCCAGTGGGTCTGGCGACGAATATGTAGCGAGGGCCAGCCGACTAGAGCATACAGGTCGCAGTGGTGGGTGGTATATGGGGCTTTGGTGACAAAACAGATGGCACTGTGATAGACTGAATCCAATTTGCTGAGTAGAGTGTTGGAGGCTATTTTGTAAATTACATTGCCGAGGTCAAGGATGGGTAGGATAGTCCGTTTTACGAGGGTATATTTGGCAGCATGAGTGAAGAAGGCTTTGTTACGAAATAGGAAGCCGATCCTATATTTAATTTTGGATTGGAGATGCTTAATATGAGTCTGGAAGGAGAGTTTGCAGTCTAGCCAGACACCTAGGTATTTGTAGTTGTCCACATATTCTAAGTCAGAACCGTCCTGAGAGGTGATGCTAGGCGGGCAAGTGGGCGGGTGCGGGCAGCGAACGGTTGAAGAGCATGCATTTAGTTTTACTAGTGTTTAAGAGCAGTTGGAGGCCACGGAAGGAGTGTTGTATGGCATTGAAGCTCGTTTGGAGGTTTGTTAACACAGTGTCCAAAGAAGGGCCAGATGTATACAGAATGGTGTCGTCTGCGTAGAGGTGGATCAAAGAATCACCCGCAGCAATGAGTGGATGGATGGATGTGGGTGAATGGATCAGTGGATGGATGGATATACTGTATAGATATACGCCTTGACTAATTGCTTGCTTGGTAGATGGATTAATTACCAAGAACCTAATGGCTACTCACTGGCGCTGCCCAGGCACCATCCTCCTCCGTGCAGGTATATGACTGCTCTCCTCAGCTCGGTGTCGCCGCCCTGCAGTTTGGGCTGGTACACCACCACCTCCACCCCATCAAACAGCTCCTCTGTAACGTGCACACGTTGGTCTGACACGGGGAACACGCGCTCAGCGAACGTGATGAACATCATCACCCCCATGTAGTCCTTCAACCCCAGCAGCTCACTGAAGTCTGCCTGCAGAGAGAGATGCAGAGGCATGTTGGAGCAGAGAGGTAGAGAGAGATGCAGAGATAGAGAGAAAGAAAATGGCATACAGTTATGAGGGATGATGGGAGGTTGGACAAAAACAGAGGGAGAGAGAGAAAGAGAGATATGTATCGATAAAAATAAAGAAAAAGGAGTCTGTTTCAAATCTGAGGGAATCAGATGATCATTACATAAACATGCAATCTAAACAGGAGAGGAACAAGCAGGGGATTAAAGGGCTTTCCCCTGAGTCATGTCCACCAGAGAGAATCTACAGTAGAGGGTTCTAGCTGTCCACCAGAGAGAATCTACAGTAGAGGGTTCCAGCTGTCCACCAGAGAGAATCTACAGTATAGGGTTCTAGCTGTCCACCAGAGAGAATCTACAGTAGAGGGTTCCAGCTGTCCACCAGAGAGAATCTACAGTAGAGGGTTCCAGCTGTCCACAAGAGAGAATCTACAGTAGAGGGTTCTAGCTGTCCACCAGAGAGAATCTACAGTAGAGGGTTCCAGCTGTCCACCAGAGGCCCCAGCTGTCCACCAGAGGCCCCAGCTGTCCACCAGAGGGCCCCCAGCTGTCCACCATAGGCCCAGCTGTCCACCAGAGAGAATCTACAGTAGAGGGTTTTAGCTGTCCACCAGGGAGAATCTACAGTAGAGGGTTCCAGCTGTCCACCAGAGAGAATCTACAGTAGAGGGTTCCAGCTGTCCACCAGAGAGACTCTATAGTAGAGGGTTCCAGCTGTCCACCAGAGAGAATCTACAGTAGAGGGTTCCAGCTGTCCACCAGAAAGAATCTACAGTAGAGGGTTCCAGCTGTCCACCAGAGAGAATCTACAGTAGAGGGTTCCAGCTGTCCACCAGAGAGAATCTACAGTAGAGGGTTCCAGCTATCCACCAGAGAATCTACAGTAGAGGGTTCCAGCTGTCCACCAGAGAGAATCTACAGTAGAGGGTTCTAGCTGTCCACCAGAAGGCCCACAGCTGTCCACCAGAGGCCCAGCTGTCCACCAATGAGAATCTACAGTAGAGGGTTCCAGCTGTCCACCAGAGAGAATCTACAGTAGAGGGTTCCAGCTGTCCACCAGAGAGAATCTACAGTAGAGGGTTCCAGCTGTCCACCAGGGAGAATCTACAGTAGAGGGTTCCAGCTGTCCACCAGGGAGAATCTACAGCAGAGGGTTCCAGCTGTCCACCAGAGAGAATCTACAGTAGAGGGTTCCAGCTGTCCACCAGGGAGAATCTACAGTAGAGGGTTCCAGCTGTCCACCAGGGAGAATCTACAGTAGAGGGTTCCAGCTGTCCACCAGAGAGAATCTACAGTAGAGGGTTCCAGCTGTCAACCAGGGAGAATCTACAATAGAGGGTTCCAGCTGTCCACCAGAGAGAATCTACAGTAGAGGGTTCCAGCTGTCCACCAGAGAGAATCTACAGTAGAGGGTTCCAGCTGTCCACCAGAGAGAATCTACAGTAGAGGGTTCCAGCTGTCCACCAGAGAATCTACAGTAGAGGGTTCCAGCTGTCCACCAGAGAGAATCTACAGTAGAGGGTTCTAGCTGTCCACCAGAAGGCCCACAGCTGTCCACCAGAGGCCCAGCTGTCCACCAAGGAGAATCTACAGTAGAGGGTTCCAGCTGTCCACCGGGGAGAATCTACAGTAGAGGGTTCCAGCTGTCCACCAGGGAGAATCTACAGTAGAGGGTTCCAGCTGTCCACCAGAGAGAATCTACAGTAGAGGGTTCCAGCTGTCCACCAGAGAGAATCTACAGTAGGGGGTTCCAGCTGTCCACCAGAAAGAATCTAGAGTAGAGGGTTCCAGCTGTCCACCAGAGAGAATCTACAGTAGAGGGTTCCAGCTGTCCACCAGAGAGAATATACAGTAGAGGGTTCCAGCTGTCCACCAGAGGGAATCTACAGTAGAGGGTTCCAGCTGTCCACCAGAGGGAATCTACAGTAGAGGGTTCCAGCTGTCCACCAGAGAGAATCTACAGTAGAGGGTTCCAGCTGTCCACCTGAGAGAATCTAAAGTAGAGGGTTACAGCTGTCCACCAGAGAGAATCTACAGCAGAGGGTTCCAGCTGTCCACCAGAGAGAATCTACAGTAGAGGGTTCCAGCTGTCCACCAGAGAGAATATACAGTAGAGGGTTCTAGCTGTCCACCAGGGAGAATCTACAGTAGAGGGTTCCAGCTGTCCACCAGAGAGAATCTACAGTAGAGGGTTCCAGCTGTCCACCAGAGAGAATCTACAGTAGAGGGTTCCAGCTGTCCACCAGAGAGAATATACAGTAGAGGGTTCCAGCTGTCCACCAGAGAGAATCTACATAGAGGGTTCCAGCTGTCCACCAGAGAGAATCTACAGTAGAGGGTTCCAGCTGTCCACCAGAGAGAATCTACAGTAGAGGGTTCCAGCTGTCCACCAGAGAGAATCTACAGTAGAGGGTTCCAGCTGTCCACCAGAGAGAATCTACAGTAGAGGGTTCCAGCTGTCCACCAGGGAGAATCTACAGTAGAGGGTTCCAGCTGTCCACCAGAGAGAATCTACAGTAGAGGGTTCCAGCTGTCCACCAGAGAGAATCTACAGTAGAGGGTTCCAGCTGTCCACCAGAGAGAATCTACAGTAGAGGGTTCCAGCTGTCCACCAGAGAGAATCTACAGTAGAGGGTTCCAGCTGTCCACCAGGGAGAATCTACAGTAGAGGGTTCCAGCTGTCCACCAGGGAGAATCTACAGCAGAGGGTTCCAGCTGTCCAACAGAGGCCCCAGCTGTCCAACAGAGGCCCCAGCTGTCCAACAGAGGCCCCAGCTGTCCAACAGAGGCCCCAGCTGTTTAACAGAGGCCCCAGCTGTCCAACAGAGGCCCCAGCTGTCCAACAGAGGCCCCAGCTGTCCAACAGAGGCCCCGGCTGTCTAACAGAGGCCCCAGCTGTCCAACAGAGGCCACAGCTGTCCAACAGAGGCCCCAGCTGTCCAACAGAGGCCCCAGCTGTCCAACAGAGGTCCCAGCTGTCTAACAGAGGCCCCAGCTGTCCAACAGAGGCCCCAGCTGTCCAACAGAGGTCCCAGCTGTCCAACAGAGGCCCCAGCTGTCCAACAGAGGCCCCAGCTGTCCAACAGAGGCCTCCAGCTGTCCAACAGAAGCCTCCAGCTGTCCACCAGAAGCCTCCAGCTGTCCACCAGAAGCCTCCAGCTGTCCACCAGAAGCCTCCAGCTGTCCACCAGAAGCCCCCAGCTGTCCACCAGAAGCCTACAGCTGTCCACCAGTGGCCCAGTCATAACATGCTGTGGTGGGGAGGCTAAGGACCCAGTTGCATAACACGTCTTTCAACTATTCTCTTAGGTAAGGGATAATTATTCCTTAAGGTTAAACCTTAAGAGAAACAGTTAAGCTGTGTTATTCAACTGGGCTCAGGGCTGGGCAAGGAGTTGACTGGGGCCAATCAGCTGACTACTGAGATCTCCTCATCCACTCCCTGTGCTCCCCAGAGTAGGATGAAGTCGCCCCTAAATCCACTGATCTTAAAGTGTTGTGTTACCTCCTTATGTATCAGGGTTTGGGGAGGGTAAGCTGCTAGCCCTGTGTCTAGCGTAACGTTGTAACGTTCTAGCCAGTCGGTGGTCTCAGAGCTGACCTATTCTGCTGTAAGCTTGCAACTAGAATTATTAATCATTATTATAATTGTTTAATGCTCAATATCCCCATTGAACAGGGTCCAGATAAAAATGTTGTTCAGTCTAGAAGAATCAACTAAAATATTATCTCCAAATGATTATACAGTATAAAGCAGACAATATTTCACTCCGTCCCGGTTGAGTGAGAGAATTTACCTAAATAGATTTTTTTATCATGTGTACCATGGGGTAAACTTCGTCAGGTATTCAGTCAGCGATTTTGTATTAAATCTCGACAACTTCATTATCCACGCTCTTGCCTGTCTCGCAGAAGGTCAAGCCTTTTCTGACACATTTTGGCCGGTGAATGGCACCCAGATAAATATCAACAGAGAACGTTGATTGGGTTGATTTTGAAGGAAACGTTAATGATTTGTGCTTTATGAAGGTCGGTCCAGTTTCGGTTCCATTATTTAAAAAATATATTGAATTTATTTTTATTGACATGAAATCCACTATGAATTATCTGGGTTGAATGTTGTAACAACACAGACTAAAACTATTAATACAAGTCCCATGATGGTAGGGACTGTCCATAACTGCTTATCACTTATTAACATTAATTTATTCACTTTAATTAAATATTTCAGTGTTGTGTTTATTACATTAGTTTTATTTGATGACTTTATTATTTCATTCCAAGTCTTCATCTGATCTCTACAGAGCTGCTGTCTGAATCATCATCTGATCTCTATAGAGCTGCTGTCTGAGTCACCATCTGATCTCTATAGAGCTGCTGTCTGAGTCATCATTTGATCTCTACAGAGCTGCTGCCTGAGTCATCATCTGATCTCTATAGAGCTGCTGTCTGAGTCATCATCTGATCTCTATAGAGCTGCTGTCTGAGTCATCATCTGATCTCTATAGAGCTGCTGTCTGAGTCATCATCTGATCTCTACAGAGCTGCTGTCTGAGTCATCATCTGATCTCTATAGAGCTGCTGTCTGAGTCATCATCTGATCTCTACAGAGCTGCTGTCTGAGTCATCATCTGATCTCTATAGAGCTGCTGTCTGAGTCATCATCTGATCTCTACAGAGCTGCTGTCTGAGTCATCATCTGATCTCTATAGAGCTGCTGTCTGTGTCATCATCTGATCTCTATAGAGCTGCTGTCTGAGTCATCATCTGATCTCTATAGAGCTGCTGTCTGAGTCATCATCTGATCTCTATAGAGCTGCTGTCTGAGTCATCATCTGATCTCTATAGAGCTGCTGTCTGAGTCACCATCTGATCTCTATAGAGCTGCTGTCTGAGTCATCATCTGATCTCTATAGAGCTGCTGTCTGAGTCATCATCTGATCTCTAAGGAGCTGCTGTCTGAGTCATCATCTGATCTCTATAGAGCTGCTGTCTGAGTCATCATCTGATCTCTATAGAGCTGCTGTCTGAGTCATCATCTGATCTCTATAGAGCTGCTGTCTGAGTCACCATCTGATCTCTATAGAGCTGCTGTCTGAGTCCTCATCTGATCTCTACAGAGCTGCTATCTGAGTCATCATCTGATCTCTATAGAGCTCCTGTCTGAGTCATCATCTGATCTCTATAGAGCTGCTGTCTGAGTCATCATCTGATCTCTACAGAGCTCCTGTCTGAGTCATCATCTGATCTCTATAGAGCTGCTGTCTGAGTCATCATCTGATCTCTATAGAGCTGCTGTCTGAGTCATCATCTGATCTCTATAGAGCTGCTGTCTGAGTCATCATCTGATCTCTATAGAGCTGCTGTCTGAGTCACCATCTGATCTCTACAGAGCTGCTGTCTGAGTCATCATCTGATCTCTATAGAGCTGCTGTCTGAGTCATCATCTGATCTCTATAGAGCTGCTGTCTGAGTCACCATCTGATCTCTATAGAGCTGCTGTCTGAGTCATCATCTGATCTCTATAGAGCTGCTGTATGAGTCACCATCTGATCTCTATAGAGCTGCTGTCTGAGTCACCATCTGATCTCTATAGAGCTGCTGTCTGAGTCACCATCTGATCTCTATAGAGCTTCTGTCTGAGTCATCATCTGATCTCTATAGAGCTGCTGTCTGAGTCATCATCTGATCTCTATAGAGCTGCTGTCTGAGTCATCATCTGATCTCTATAGAGCTGCTGTCTGAGTCATCATCTGATCTCTATAGAGCTGCTGTCTGAGTCATCATCTGATCTCTACAGAGCTGCTGTCTGAGTCATCATCTGATCTCTATAGAGCTGCTGTCTGAGTCATCATCTGATCTCTATAGAGCTGCTGTCTGAGTCATCATCTGATCTCTATAGAGCTGCTGTCTGAGTCATCATCTGATCTCTATAGAGCTGCTGTCTGAGTCACCATCTGATCTCTATAGAGCTGCTGTCTGAGTCCTCATCTGATCTCTACAGAGCTGCTATCTGAGTCATCATCTGATCTCTATAGAGCTGCTGTCTGAGTCATCATCTGATCTCTACAGAGCTCCTGTCTGAGTCATCATCTGATCTCTATAGAGCTGCTGTCTGAGTCATCATCTGATCTCTACAGAGCTCCTGTCTGAGTCATCATCTGATCTCTATAGAGCTGCTGTCTGAGTCATCATCTGATCTCTATAGAGCTGCTGTCTGAGTCATCATCTGATCTCTATAGAGCTGCTGTCTGAGTCATCATCTGATCTCTATAGAGCTGCTGTCTGAGTCACCATCTGATCTCTACAGAGCTGCTGTCTGAGTCATCATCTGATCTCTATAGAGCTGCTGTCTGAGTCATCATCTGATCTCTATAGAGCTGCTGTCTGAGTCACCATCTGATCTCTATAGAGCTGCTGTCTGAGTCATCATCTGATCTCTATAGAGCTGCTGTATGAGTCACCATCTGATCTCTATAGAGCTGCTGTCTGAGTCACCATCTGATCTCTATAGAGCTGCTGTCTGAGTCACCATCTGATCTCTATAGAGCTTCTGTCTGAGTCATCATCTGATCTCTATAGAGCTGCTGTCTGAGTCATCATCTGATCTCTATAGAGCTGCTGTCTGAGTCACCATCTGATCTCTACAGAGCTGCTGTCTGAGTCATCATCTGATCTCTATAGAGCTGCTGTCTGAGTCATCATCTGATCTCTATAGAGCTGCTGTCTGAGTCATCATCTGATCTCTATAGAGCTGCTGTCTGAGTCATCATCTGATCTCTACAGAGCTGCTGTCTGAGTCATCATCTGATCTCTATAGAGCTGCTGTCTGAGTCATCATCTGATCTCTATAGAGCTGCTGTCTGAGTCATCATCTGATCTCTATAGAGCTGCTGTCTGAGTCACCATCTGATCTCTATAGAGCTGCTGTCTGAGTCATCATCTGATCTCTATAGAGCTGCTGTCTGAGTCATCATCTGATCTCTATAGAGCTGCTGTCTGAGTCATCATCTGATCTCTATAGAGCTGCTGTCTGAGTCATCATCTGATCTCTATAGAGCTGCTGTCTGAGTCACCATCTGATCTCTATAGAGCTGCTGTCTGAGTCACCATCTGATCTCTATAGAGCTGCTGTCTGAGTCATCATCTGATCTCTATAGAGCTGCTGTCTGAGTCATCATCTGATCTCTATAGAGCTGCTGTCTGACAAAACCACTATTTGTTGTTGTTCTTCAATGTAAATAAGACATACTTTTATGACTGCTGAATACCAACTATCAGTCACTTAGACCATGTATTTTCATGGTATTTTCATACCTCGCGAAGCAATACCTCTCTATCCCACTCATGAGTTCTTACCGCATACAGACCGGACAAGTAGGCGCGTAATGGATTATGGTCATTGTAGTTAATTACCAAATTTTCTGAGCTAAACTATGTACAATATTGGCCTGTTGGAAACTACAACTCCCAACTACATTGCACAGTTCGGCCTTGATCCGATTTATCTCTAGAGAAACAGCGTATAGAGCTCAAAGAAAAAAACAGAACGAAATGGAATTCAAATAATTGAACCGACATGGTCAATTAGTTGTTTAAAAAAATGAAAAATAACAGAAATGTTGGTTAATCGCTCAGCACTTGGAAAGGTAGCACAAGAACTCAGAAAAACAAAAAACAAATGTAATTTGAAATCATCTACCCAAACCAGGTGGCACAGACCCTTTCTCCTCCTAAAGCAAATTTGCGGGTGTTAAAATCTCGGTGTTGAGATAAAAAGTATTATGAGTGTCATATCTGAGTGTTGAGTCTAGTGTGGTTCACACCAGTGTCATATCTGAGTGTTGAGTCTAGTGTGGTTCACACCAGTGTCATATCTGAGTGTTGAGTCTAGAGGGGTTCACACCAGTGTCATATCTGAGTGTTGAGTCTAGTGGGGTTCACACCACTGTCATATCTGAGTGTTGAGTCTAGTGGGGTTCACACCAGTGTTATATCTGAGAGTTGGGTCTAGTTGGATTCACACCAGTGTCATATCTGAGTGTTGAGTCTAGTGGGGTTCACACCAGTGTCATATCTGAGTGTTGAGTCTAGTGGGGTTCACACCACTGTCATATCTGGAGTGTTGAGTCTAGTGGGGTTCACACCAGTGTTATATCTGAGTGTTGAGTCTAGTGGGGCTCACACCAGTGTCATATCTGAGTGTTGAGTCTAGTTGGATTCACACCAGTGTCATATCTGAGTGTTGAGTCTAGTGGGGTTCACACCAGTGTCATATCTGAGTGTTGAGTCTAGTGGGGTTCACACCACTGTCATATCTGAGTGTTGAGTCTAGAGGGGATCACACCAGTGTCATATCTGAGTGTTGAGTCTAGTGGGGTTCACACCAGTGTCATATCTGAGTGTTGAGTCTAGTGGGGTTCACACCAGTGTCATATCTGAGTGTTGAGTCTAGTGGGGTTCACACCAGTGTCATATCTGAGTGTTGAGTCTAGTGGGGTTCACACCACTGTCATATCTGAGTGTTGAGTCTAGTGGGGTTCACACCAGTGTTATATCTGAGTGTTGAGTCTAGTGGGGTTCACACCAGTGTCATATCTGAGTGTTGAGTCTAGTGGGGTTCACACCAGTGTCATATCTGAGTGTTGAGTCTAGTGGGGTTCACACCACTGTCATATCTGAGTGTTGAGTCTAGTGGGGTTCACACCAGTGTCATATCTGAGTGTTGAGTCTAGTGGGGTTCACACCAGTGTCGTATCTGAGTGTTGAGTCTAGTGGGGTTCACACCAGTGTCATATCTGAGTGTTGAGTCTAGAGAGGTTCACACCACTATCATATCTGAGTGTTGAGTCTAGTGGGGTTCACACCAGTGTCGTATCTGAGTGTTGAGTCTAGTGGGGTTCACACCAGTGTTATATCTGAGTGTTGAGTCTAGTGGGGTTCACACCAGTGTCATATCTGAGTGTTGAGTCTAGTTGGGTTCACACCAGTGTTATATCTGAGTGTTGAGTCTAGAGGGGTTCACACCAGTGTTATATCCGAGTGTTGAGTCTAGTGGGGTTCACACCAGTGTCATATCTGAGTGTTGAGTCTAGAGAGGTTCACACCACTATCATATCTGAGTGTTGAGTCTAGTGTGGTTCACACCAGTGTCATATCTGAGTGTTGAGTCTAGTGTGGTTCACACCAGTGTCATATCTGAGTGTTGAGTCTAGTGGGGTTCACACCAGTGTTATATCCGAGTGTTGAGTCTAGTTGGGTTCACACCAGTGTCATATCTGAGTGTTGAGTCTAGAGGGGTTCACACCAGTGTCATATCTGAGTGTTGAGTCTAGTGGGGTTCACACCAGTGTCATATCTGAGTGTTGAGTCTAGAGGGGTTCACACCAGTGTCATATCTGAGTGTTGAGTCTAGTTGGATTAATACCAGTTGGATGGTAATTTACACCACCTTCGGGGAATAAATGAAGTGTTACTTGAATCGCAGTGGAATCACCACCGAGTGGTGTTGTTGTTACTCGACTGTGTTGAGTTCATTTCCTGTTAACTCAGAGTGATAAAGACATGGGAGAAGCCTCATTATCATATTTCTCAGCATCCTTTGTTGCAGGTTGATTTTTACAACAGTTGGTTTTAATATATAGGTGTCTGCATGCACATTGATTCATTGATATTATACTACACAATGATAAATAATATACATTTTTCTAAACTAAATCTATCTGTAAGTGGTTGGACTTTTACCACACGTTATTGAAATGGTTGTTGTGGTTTAGATGGTTAAGAAGTGTCATTTATCAACCTTCCCTACATTGACAGTCACTCTAACTGCAGTTGCGGTTGATTAAAAGTTCAAATTGTTGGCTATCCTATCTCTGGCTGGATTCCAATTGGAATTATATAACACTTTGCAAGCCAGCATATTGTGACTTGCAGATTTCAGTGTTAGGGAATTAACACCTGTGGTGTCACAGTAATTTGTTTTTTGGGGGGTATTGTTAAACACTGTAGCGTGTAAAGCCTTATTTGCATATGTATTTAAAAGGATGCCAGTACCACCATTTTCAGAGGTGCCAGTACCACCCATGGCTGTGTTTGCTAGTGACAGAGACATAATTATTACATTCAAATGGCTTTCAGTCCTGTAGCCTTCACCAAGTGACTGCCTGCCTAAGTGAAAGTTTTATCATAAAAATGTTTCATTCTTTTTGAAAATACATAGCTTTTTATTTGACAACCCCATACTTCAACATCCTAGTTTATCAACACTTTGAAAGGTATTATTTTTTTTTTAAACACGATTTGAGATGGTCACATCAGAAAGTGTTAAATGTAACACTGTATATCGTGTCCACATAAGTAAAACATCTCTGGTGACATGCTGGGCGTATAAACAGTCGTCTTCCGTCCATAAATACAGCATCCATTTTCTTCATAGGGTCTATAATTAGAACAGATCAGCAGGATTACAATACCTGGATTACCGTTTGACATAATCTGCTGTAACTGTCATTCAGCATGTCTGCATGTACACATCAACCTCAACGGAATCAATGTTAAAATAACACAATATTTTGAATGCACAGCATCTTTACATTGCCTATGAATAAATATGTTTTTTAGGTACAGTAAAACAAAGATATAGCCATTTATTTCATTTAATATATAATAGTCAGCTATGCATAGAAAAGAAGAGGATGTCCTCTTTACCCTCTTTATGTTAGGATAATCAAATCAAACGCTATTTGTCACATGCGCTGAAATACAACAAGTGTAGACTTTACCGTGAAACGCTAACTTACAAGCCCTTCACCAACAGTGCAGTTCAAGAAGAGTTAAGAAAATATTTACAAAATAAACTAAAGTAAAATAATAACAATAACATAACAATAACGAGGCTATATACAGGGGATACCGGTACCGAGTCAGTGTGCTGGGGTACAGGTTAGAGGTCATTTGTACATGTAGGTAGGGCCTTAGTGACTATGCATAGATAATAAACAGTGAGTAGCAGCAGTGTACAAAACAAATGCAGGGGAATGAATAGGGAGAGGAACAGAGAATGTTACCTTTACTCTCTTTATGTAGGGAGAGGAACAGAGGATGTTACCTTTACTCTCTTTATGTTGGGAGAGGAACAGAGGATGTTACCTTTACTCTCTTTAGGTTGGGAGAGGAACAGAGAATGCTACCTTTACTCTCTTTATGTTGGGAGAGGAACAGAGGATGTTACCTTTACTCTCTTTAGGTTGGGAGAGGAACAGAGAATGCTACCTTTACTCTCTTTATGTTGGGAGAGGAACAGAGAATGTTACCTTTACTCTCTTTAGGTAGGGAGAGGACCAGAGAATGTTACCTTTACTCTCTTTAGGTTGGGAGAGGAACAGAGGATGTTACCTTTACTCTCTTTATGTAGGGAGAGGAACAGAGAATGTTACCTTTACTCTCTTTAGGTTGGGAGAGGAACAGAGGATGTTACCTTTACTCTCTTTATGTAGGGAGAGGAACGGAGAATGCTACCTTTACTCTCTTTAGGTTGGGAGAGGAACAGAGAATGTTACCTTTACTCTCTTTAGGTTGGGAGAGGAACAGAGAATGTTACCTTTACTCTCTTTATGTAGGGAGAGGAACAGAGAATGCTACCTTTACTCTCTTTATGTAGGGAGAGGAACAGAGAATGCTACCTTTACTCTCTTTAGGTTGGGAGAGGACCAGAGAATGTTACCTTTACTCTTGTTATGTAGGGAGAGGACCAGAGAATGCTACCTTTACTCTCTTTAGGTTGGGAGAGGACCAGAGAATGTTACCTTTACTCTTGTTATGTAGGGAGAGGACCAGAGAATGCTACCTTTACTCTCTTTAGGTTGGGAGAGGGACATAGAATGTTACCTTTACTCTTGTTATGTTGGGAGAGGAACAGAGAATGTTACCTTTACTCTCTTTAGGTTGGGAGAGGACCAGAGAATGTTACCTTTACTCTTGTTATGTAGGGAGAGGACCAGAGAATGCTACCTTTACTCTCTTTAGGTTGGGAGAGGACCAGAGAATGTTACCTTTACTCTTGTTATGTAGGGAGAGGACCAGAGAATGCTACCTTTACTCTCTTTAGGTTGGGAGAGGGACATAGAATGTTACCTTTACTCTTGTTATGTTGGGAGAGGAACAGAGGATGTTACCTTTACTCTCTTTAGGTTGGGAGAGGAACAGAGAATGTTACCTTTACTCTCTTTATGTAGGGAGAGGACCAGAGAATGTTACCTTTACTCTTGTTATGTAGGGAGAGGACCAGAGAATGCTACCTTTACTCTCTTTAGGTTGGGAGAGGACCAGAGAATGTTACCTTTACTCTTGTTATGTAGGGAGAGGACCAGAGAATGCTACCTTTACTCTCTTTAGGTTGGGAGAGGGACATAGAATGTTACCTTTACTCTTGTTATGTTGGGAGAGGAACAGAGGATGTTACCTTTACTCTCTTTAGGTTGGGAGAGGACCAGAGAATGTTACCTTTACTTCTTTATGTAGGGAGAGGAACAGAGAATGTTACCTTTACTCTCTTTATGTAGGGAGAGGAACAGAGAATGCTACCTTTACTCTCTTTATGTAGGGAGAGGAACAGAGAATGCTACCTTTACTCTCTTTATGTTGGGAGAGGAACAGAGAATGTTACCTTTACTCTCTTTATGTAGGGAGAGGAACAGAGAATGCTACCTTTACTCTCTTTATGTAGGGAGAGGAACAGAGAATGCTACCTTTACTCTCTTTATGTTGGGAGAGGAACAGAGAATGTTACCTTTACTCTCTTTATGTAGGGAGAGGAACAGAGAATGCTACCTTTACTCTCTTTATGTAGGGAGAGGAACAGAGAATGCTACCTTTACTCTCTTTATGTAGGGAGAGGAACAGAGAATGCTACCTTTACTCTCTTTATGTAGGGAGAGGAACAGAGAATGCTACCTTTACTTCTTTATGTAGGGAGAGGAACAGAGAATGCTACCTTTACTCTCTTTATGTAGGGAGAGGACCAGAGAATGTTACCTTGATTCTCTTTATGTTGGGAGAGGAAAATAAAAACCCAAAGATAATGGACTCCTCCCCCCACTCCTTCATACCCAGGGTTGTACCATCCCGCCTCCTCCCCCTCCGTCCCCCACTCCCTTCCTCCCTTCCAGGGGTGTACCACCCCGTCTCCTTCCCTCCCCTCCTGCCTCCCCCTTGTCCCCCACTCCCTTCTTCCCTTCCAGGGTTGTACCATCCCGTCTCCCTCCCCTCCTGTCTCCCCTCTGGACCTTGGGGGGATGATAGAGGGGACATTGCCGGCGGTTCCCCACTATATGGTCACCATTACAAGTTGCAAGGGTGGCAGTACAATATTGGTTGCTTATGATGTTATTATAGTTCAAGTTTCACCTTCATGAATAATTGTCTAAGAGGTTTGGAGGGTGGGTTCCTCATATTTTAAGCAGCCAAGTTAACTATAATGTATAGCCAAGTTTAGAAGATAAATCCTGTAGAATATAATGTAAATATCTATACGATTCCCATTGACAACGTTAATAGAAATCCTATAGGAGAAATAAAAAAACATTGACATCTGATAGGAACCTATAGGATTCCGAAACAAAAATCCAATTTGATTCCAATTAGAATCCAATAGAAAGGTTCTATCAGATTTTGGAACCAGTCCTATTGGACTCTATGAGATTCTATCCTATATGGTTTTGTCTTATAGGATTCTTTATGATTCCAATACCAATAGAAAAATGGCAAGGAGTTGACTGAGGCCAATCAGCTGACTACTGAGATGTCCTCATCCACTCTCTGTGCTCCCCAGAGTAGGATGATGTCGCCCCCTAAATCCACTGATCTTAAAGTGTTGTGTTACCTCCTTATGTATCAGGGTTTGGGGAGGGTAAGCTGCTAGCTCCGTGCCTAGCGTAACGTTGTAACTTTCTAGCCAGACGGTGGTCTCAGAGCTGACCTATTCTGCTCTGACCATGTATAGGAGGAGAAAGGGTCTTGCGCGTCTATCCGTGCAACCAGGTCCCAGTAAACCTGGGTAGATGATTTCAAATGACATTTGCCTTATCTGAGTTGTTACACTACTTTTCCACATAAATCCACTCAATCAAGGTTCCCTGTTGGCAGTGGCGGTTCTAGCTTGTATGGCTCCCTGGGCCAACCCCCCCTTCAGCGCCCCCTCCACCCAAAAAACAAAAATCACCATTCTGCACTAACTTTAATTTTTATTCAGACATTTGGACCAACAGAAATAAATGATCATAACATTTAAAACGATATAAATATAAATATCAAAAAGAAGTAGCAAAGACAAATAGAAACTAATTTGTGTTGATTTGGCACTCGAGCATCAATGCATTACCCATCCCCCAACACTGTCAACCAAGTGTCAAGACTACACCATTTCACCTTGGTGGTGTGAAGACTGGGTGTATATTATTCTTATTTCGTAGTGTGACTGTTTTTACTAATTGCATTAGTAAAAATTGCATTGTACAAAGTTAGAGGTGCACTATTTGATAGATTCCCCCACTCCCCCTACCTCGGGCTTCCAGTGGGGAGACCCAAGGTCAACCTACGCCCGCCCTCCTCCCCATCTCGTACTTCTGAGTGGGAGACCTTCCCAGGCAGTAGCCTGCCTAGCTCACAAACTAGAATCAGGGCGCCCACTCCGACAAGGTTAATTGACCCACAGTCCCACACGGTGACATGATATCATTGACCTGACGTGCAAATGAGTGATAGAAAACCAATCACATAAATGTCACCATTCACCACACCATTTTTTTGTGCGGGCGCCCCATGCTGCCCCCTGGCAAGGTGCCGCCCTGGGCGGCTGCCCATGTCGCCTATCCCTAAATCCACCACTGCCTGTTGGTACTGTATTTATATGCGTGCCATGCACCGGACAAATATGCACCAGAAAAGGCATGGTCCTTACTCTTGGACAGAGACAGGTATGACCGTGGATAATTAAGTTGTCAAAATGTAATAAAAATAGGTGACTGAATACCAGGGGAAGTTCAACCCCTTGACCCCCATGATCAAAATACATTTGTTTCACTTCTCTCACTTAACCTGGACTGAGTGCAATATTGTCTGCTTAATAAGCAGTTACAATGGGGATATTGAGCATTTTTCCACAAAACAATAATAATGAATAATTCTAGTTAGAAGAAATTTAGCCTGGTTTCAACACATTTTTTATATTTTATCATTTGAAATAATAAATACAATGTTGAATTATATCATATCTAAATCGATAAACACCTCTGGTGTCATGCATGCTGGGGTATAAACAGTTTGGTATTCTTCCGTTCATAAATACACCAGCGCTTTTCTTAATAGGGTCTATAATTAGAACAGGTGAGTAAGATTACAATACCTGGATTAGCGTTTGACATAATCTGGTGTAACTGTCATTCAGCATGTCTGCATGTACACATCAATCTCAGCGGAATCCATTTACTAGGCTATAGCCTACTAGGCTATTTACCAAGTCTATTTACCGTGCCAAAGGACTGGCCAATAACCACGTAATTCTAGTCAAACAATAACATCTTAAAACCATACATGTAATTATGCCAATAAAGATATTTTAGGCATGACTCCCACGCACACCCGAGAAACCCAGTTTTGAGTACGATCCCTCTATAATAGTAACTTCACAACAATATTTAAAACACATCCACAGGATAAGTCTGCATCAAATATTTTCTGAATCAAAAACTAATATTCTAGCTCATTGTAAAATCCATTCTTGCATTATTCTTACCAGGTGGCTGAGACTTCTGAAGAAACAATCGGTCAACATGAGTTTCCATCTCTCCTCTATCTTGTCTGGAATGGGCTGGTAAACATAATAAGAGGTGAACGCTCCTAAAGACAGGAGTAAAAATATGCCTTTCAACTGCATTTTACGAGGAGTCCGCAACTATTGATGGCAGGGTGCAGAAGGAAACTATGTCAGTTTTGCTTATTATCAAGTCACTTAAGTCTAAGCAAAGCGTAATCTTGTATTAATGTTGGAACTGAGCCAGCCAGATATGAAAGTACGTGCAAGAGTTATCTGATCATTATAAGCGAGCATGATCATAGCTTTTCACCGTGACTATCACTGCCTGCGCACAGCAGGCGGTCGTGTCGTAGGATTCCCTGTCCTTCACACCCATGGAAAGAGAACAATGTGTTAATGCGCGCGGGTGGGTGGAAGTGCGCCAGTGAGTTGAAACGATCGAACTGAAGAGTTAGCACCCCCCTCCCCTCCCCTCCCCACTCCACTTGGTCCCCAACCGGGTGAGAAACATGAGCCAGAAAACTTGCTGCGACCGCGCAACTTTCACCACTGCGACGCCCTCTATATTTGTTCGCAGGTTGCAAGTTATTATATCGGCGTAGAATGCAAAGTGTTAAGGATTCCGACTTGTAGACAATCATTTCACAATTATACACATTCTTCAGCCCGAAGCGCAAGATGTGGTGTCAGCACTCTCCACCCAGGCGAGATGGACGCAGCCAACAATTTATGTACGCTAGGTGAGTTCCATGGGATGCTGTTTTGAAGCCACCGCGCCTCCATCTTGGCCCTCCCCCACCATCATATACAAATATTTTGGAAGCCACGGAAATGCATTTATTAATGTCTACATTCGTTTTTTTCCATGTTTATTCTATTACAAACAACTTAATAAAATTTTTAAGTATGCATTATGTTAGCTAAACAAAGAAAAAATAATATATATGTTTATATATATATAAACATTTTCCTTAAACGCCCACACAAGTAGAAATCCTATATTTTGAGCTGAAAGATGATGGCCAGAAGATGTTGTACAACGATGTAATTCAATACGTTTCAGTCTAAACCGTTCAACATTCTGTCTATGGTGGAGTTGCAATTTAGATCAAGTGTTAATATATCACTGAACATTTTAGATCATGGATTAATGTATCGCTGCGTAATCTATGTAATGCAGTGATGTATAGCCATCTAGCTTGCTGAAATTATAACAGAGAGAACTAACAATATAGCCATTTGATAATGTCCGGGTGCATGAAGGATGTCTGGAATCAAACACGGTTTAACTGGAATTATCAAGTGGCAAGAGTCAGACAAACGGCAACCCTCAACATGACAACAGCTACTACAGAGTCAGACAAAGGGCAACCCTCAACACGACAACAGCTACTACAGAGTCAGACAAACGGCAACCCTCAACACGACAACAGCTACTACAGAGTCAGACAAACGTCAACCCTCAACATGACAACAGCTAAAACAGAGTCAGACAAACGGCAACCCTCAACACGACAACAGCTACTACAGAGTCAGACAAACGGCAACCCTCAACACGACAACAGCTACTACAGAGTCAGACAAACGTCAACCCTCAACATGACAACAGCTAAAACAGAGTCAGACAAACGTCAACCCTCAACACGACAACAGCTACTACAGACAGGATTCAGCTGAGGTATTCTTTTTCTGAAATAAAAATGTTCACCTGATTTACGGTATGCCTGTCTTAACTGAAATGGTGCTCAAATAACTTTCATTAGCTGGCTACGGTTAGCTTAGCATGCTAATGAGTTACACTGACAGCTGTCAGTCGGTGCTCTATTTGTTGTTATTTCTCTGATACCCTTGGAAATCACCACATCATTCCCCACCCCCAATTCATGAATATGTATTAGCAGCCTGCTTCAGTCTTCGAGGTGGAACCTAAATGAGAATTTCCTCTCTCGGACAGGAATTACTCTAAATAGGTGCTGCAACTTCCTCTGATGTGGGTCTTTAATGGCCCAGAAAGAGAGATCCAAACCTCTCTGCCAATAACAGCTAGTTTTCAGTTTGCCCCTCCCAACTCAGACCACTACCAGACAGTGCTAGAAAAATTATTTCTTGAGAAATAGTAATTTTTGTTTATTTTTTACCATTTGAATTGAAACAATCACATTGTTTAAAGGTACCTAATTGTTGCCCAGAAATAATTTTATATTGAGAAAAAAAAAATGCTGCATTGGACTTTAAAGTATACAACAATAAAATAAAAGTTAAATACATGTAATTTTATCCTAACATTTAATAGGATTCAATTCATCCTACAGAGAACTGCTTCTTCTGGGTAGTGCCAATATGGCCGACTGGTGGTTTCAAAGACTCTCATTGGCCAATGCATAGCATCAGCAATTCCGGGTTTATATACATCATTGGGAGCAGCACATCAGCATGTCTTTGCTGCAGCACTCAGGGAAGAGTGGTCTGCCGGGGTGACATCTTATATATAACCTCCTCTGAGACCGGGAGAACCTCAGGATAACCCCTAACAGCGGTGTGGCGATGGAGCTCGGCATGGGAAAGTGTTGTCACTGAACTGAGACTGGGAGTAGGACTAGGCCTACCAATGACTGGGTTACATTCGTGGAGTTGCTCAGTCGTCACATATAAGTTGTTAAACAAATTTGATCTACGGTGTATTCGGAAAGTTCAGACCCCTTCCCTTTTTCCACATTTTGTTATGTTCCAGACTTATTCTAAAATGGATTAAATTAAATGTTTTCCTCGTCAATCTACACACAATAACCCATAATGACAAAGATTTAAGACATTTTAGCAAATGTTTTAAAATAAAAAACTGAAATATCTTATTTATATTAGTATTCAGACCCTTTTCCATGAGACTCGAAATTGAGCTCAAGTGCATCCTGTTTCCATTGATCATCCTTAAGAATGTTTCTACAACTTGATTGGAGTCCACCTGTGGTAAATTCAATTGATTGGACATGATTTGGAAAAGCACACACCTGTCTATATAAAGTCCCACAGTTGACAGTGCATGTCAGAGCAAAAACCAAGCCATGAGGTTGAAGGAATTGTCCATGTAGCCCCCCGAGACAAGATTGTGTCGAGGCACAGATCTGGGGAAGGGTACCAAAATATTTCTGCAGCATTGAAGGTCCCCAAGAACACAGTGGCCTCCATCATTCTTAAATGGAAGAAGTTTGGAACCACCAAGACTCTTCCTAGAGCTGACCGCCCGGCCAAACTGAGCATTCGGGGGAGAAAGGCCTTGGTCAGGGAGATAACGAAGAAGCTCCAGAGTTCCTCTGTGGAGCTGGGAGAACCTTCCAGAAGGACAATCATCTCTGCAGCACTCCACCAATCAGGCCGTTATGGTAGAGTGGCCAAACGGAAGCCACTCCTCAGGTACTGGATCGGTGTCCTCCCCCGTGGGACGGTTGAGCTAATGTGCGCTAATGTGATTAGCATGAGGTTGTAAGTAACAAGAACATTTCCCAGGACATAGACATATCTGATATTGGCAGAAAGCTTAAATTCTTGTTAATCTAACTGCGCTGTTCAATTCACAGTAGCTATTACAGTGAAGGAACACCATGCTATTGTTTGAGGAGAGTGCACAGTTATGAACTTGAAAAATGTATTAATAAACCAATTAAGCACATTTGGGCAGACTTGACACAACATTTTGAACAGAAACGCAATGGTTCATTGGATAAGTCTAAAACTTTGCACATACACTGCTGACCAAAATCTGAATTGCGCCTATACATGTTTTTTTCTTTGCATTAATCTATTAACAGATCTAATGTGTTATATTCTCCTACATTACTTTCACATTTACACACCCTTCAATGTGTTTCCTTTCAAATGGTATCAATAATATGCATATCCTTGCTTCAGGTCCTGAGCTACAGGCAGTTAGATTTGGGTATGTCATTTTAGGCTAACATTTTAGGCCAAAAAGTACCTAAATGAGTCTCAGACCATAATAATCAAATTCCCTGGTCTGATAAAACCAAGATTGAACTCTTTGGCCTGAATGCCAAGCATCACATCTGGAGGAAAACTTGCACCATTCCTACGGTGAAGCATGGTCGTGGCAGCATCATGCTGTGGGGATGTTTTTCAGTGGCAGGGACTGAGAGACTTTTCAGGATCAAGGGAAAGATGAACGGAGCAGAGTACGGAGAGATCCTTCATGAAAACCTGCTCCAGAGAACTCAGGACCTCGGACTGGGGCGAAGGTTCAACTTCCAACTGGACAACGACCCGCAGCACACAGCCAAGACAACGCAGGAGTGGCTTCGGGACAAGCCTCTGAATGACCTTGAGTGGCCCTGCCAGAGCCCGGACTTGAACCCGATCAAACATCTCTGGAGAGACCTGAAAATAGCTGTGCAGCGACGCTCCCCATCTAACCTGACAGAGCTTGAGAGGATCTGCAGAGAAGAATGGGAGAAACTCCCCAAATACAGGTGTGCCAAGCTTGTAGCGTCATACCCAAGAAGACTCAAGGCTGTAATCGCTGCCAAAGGTGCTTCAACAAAGTACTGAGTAAATGGTCTGAATATTTACAAAAGTTTTGGACACAGCTACCCTATTCCAGTGTTTCATTTTTTAAACTATTTTCTACATTGTAGAATAATAGTGAAGACATTAAAACTATGAAATAACACATATGGAATCATGTAGTAACCAAAAATGTGTTAAATAGTCCAAATGTATTTGAGATTCTTCAAAGAAGCCACCTTTGCCTTGATGACAGCTGTGTAGACTCAGTTTAAAGTGGAACTGGCAGCATTTTAGCCATATGAAATCTGATTCAAATATGTGCATATATTTTTTTATTTTATTTAACCAGGCAAGTCAGTTAAGAACAAATTCTTATTTACAATGACGGCCTACCCCGGCCAAACCCAGACAATGCTGGGCCAATTGTGCATCGCCCAATCACAGCAAGATGTGATGCAGCCTGGATTTGATCCAAGGACTGCAGTGACACCTCTTGCACTGAGATGCAGTGCTTTAGACCGCTGCGCCACTCGGGAGCCATATACAACCCCAGGAACAATATGATGGCTTATTTTTTGAGTTTCGGAAAAGTGAGCGCTTAGATATGGTCATTTTCACATTTTCATATAATGTTTGGGAATGATGTAGGGTAAGGCATTTGTGAAAATTCTATATTAATATAGAGTAGGAACGTGTATAATAGACACTGCAGTATTTTCAACCGAACAAAAGCGTGTCAGTCTTGTCCAGGACCGGACGTCACACAGACAGGTAAGCCATAGCCAATCAGAGCCACATGAGCAAATAAGGCATTTTCCACACGGGCATGTCATCATTCACTTTGAACTGGACTGTGTGTTTACAGGCAGTAGGGCCTGTCATCATTCACTTTGAACTGGACTGTGTGTTTACAGGCAGTAGGGCCTGTCATCATTCACTTTGAACTGGACTGTGTGTTTACAGGCAGTAGGGCCTGTCATCATTCACTTTGAACTGGACTGTGTGTTTACAGGCAGTAGGGACAGCATGGCTTTAGATCATTAAAAAACATTAGCTAAAAGCCACAAAATACACCTGAATGGATTTCTGCTAATATGTACCACAGGACTCCTCTTACATTTGGGAACTTTACAGTCCTATCGATCAAACAACCATGAAACGGTAGGCTCTCTCCCTCCCTCAGTTGCCTCCCATCAACAACAAGATCAACAACTCATGTTAGCCAGTGAGATGAGCTTAAATCTAACGAGGGAACAGTAGATAAATCCTCTCAAAGGTTTTCAGTTTGTAGTTGGCCGTCAATTTGATGGACAACTAAGAGATGTGTTAACTGTGGGTTGTGGTTCAAGTTTAGAATAGCTAGCTAGCAAAGTGATTCACATTTCTTTCCAGCCAAATGACACCTGTAACTTTAGCTGTAGCCACAGAAAAACGATAAGGGGGAAAGTGGTTGGTCACTTACCCCCTCGTCCAATGACATGACATCCTCGCAGTAGCTATTTAGTTAGCTAGCTAACGTTAGACTCCATGTTTTTTGCTTACTAAATAAATAGCTACATAAATAGATAAGCTAGCCTATTAGCTACGTTATGACTGACTTGTGATCATTGCCCTTGCTAGTTTGATTGTATTGACATTCCCAGCTTTAGTCATATTAGTCCGTTGTTTATCCAAAATATTGAATCATTGAATCTGAAACAGCCTCCGAATGGCTGGAGGCAGCAAACAATGTAACAGGCCAGCTGTGATTTACAACCTGATAGCAATATTTGTTAAACTACCAAGAAATGTATAGGTTAATTAGCTATATTAAATCATGCATTGAACTGCATCCATCTATTCTAACAACAATGACTTACTCTATGTCATAGAATTTTGAGTCATATAGAACCTATTTTTAAAACCTCTTATACAGTTGGTTTTGTAGCATAAACTGGGAATTTTATATTTTTTCACTGATATTATGATTGTCAGTTTGTTTCATGTCTGCAAAGTAGTTAAAATGCAGTCAGTTCCACTGTAATGCATATAACCTGCAGTTCTATGCTGAGAAGGTAGTTGATGCAAACTAGGCACTATCGAAATAAACTCATTGAAAAGAACCCCTGTGAGTTCCATCTTGCTAGCTACTAGTTTGTATTGTTGTTTTTGGTCTGTTGGGTTGACTAGCCTCTTCAGTAGTTTCACCAGAGGTAGCTCAACTTATCTAGCTACTGTACCGTAGCTAAATGACTGCTTTTACTGTAGCTGAATGACTGTTCTTCGGTCAACTCCTCGTTGGTGGATGGTGTGGGAAGAAGGCCACAACCTTGTAAATGTAGCCAATGCAAGACAGAAATTGACTAGCTCCAGCATAGATAAAACCACTGCAAAGGTTTCGCCTGCAAACTTTGGTTTCAAATTACGACGTTCTGGCATGTCTGCCTCGTGATTCAACGTGGTCTCAGGGCAATTAGTATTGTTCTGTACGTAAACTAAAATGCTACAGTTGTCCCAGACTCGACATTGAACATGCAACGTTCGGATTGCTAGACTGTCGCGGATTACACCCACCCATCCTCCCTGATTAACCATTAGTAGGTATAATATGTCTTGGTGGTGCTCAGAAATACGTAAAGTATATTTCGTACGGGTCTGAGGCCAGGCTGCTTGATTTTTTGGGAGACTTCTGTCTGAAGAGAACCCACTTCAATCTCTTTTTATTTTCTTGTCGATGTTGCCAAAAGAGTCTGTCATTGAAACCAGACCCTAGTCACTGTTGCCTAGTCACTGTTGCCTAGGGTCAGGTTATCGAGACTATGTAGCCTACATAAGCAAAAGGGCAGATGGCGAGAGAGAGAGAGAGACTTGGCCTGCTGCCTGTGGCTTCAGGAAACCTGTCCAGGCTAAATGAGGAAGATTTACTAGTAGAAACCTATCCTGGTTGAGCATTTCTCTAATCTCCCACTCTCTCTCTCCCTTCACAAACAAATATAACCCTTTAATATACTTATTTTTTTGCATTGATATATGATTATCTGTATAATGCTTGATGTTTATTCTTAAATGTTTTGTTTGAATGTTTTTTGTTAAAAGGATAACCTTTATTTTAAACAACAACAAAGCTTTTTTCCTGCCCCTGTTTCGCTATAAAGCTTAGGGATGGGGCTGGAGAGATATGACCTCCCAAATTAATAGACAGACCTATGGATGTAAAGGTTGCCCATCCATGATATCAAAAATAGAGTTGTACCGGTAACCATGTTTTGAGACTATACAGTGTTCGTTTACATGTATGCTGTTTACAAACATTTGGAGTAAAACAAGCTTATATTTTGGGTTCTGACGGAGTCCAACAGTTGAACTAAGCCCATGTGGCATTTATAAAAGTTATATTCTGTAATAATCAATAGGTACGTATCATTAATTTATTAGTCCAAACATGAATGTCCTGCACAGTCATCCTATTTCCCATTTAAAATACACCACATGACCAAAAGTATTTGGACACCTGCTCAAACATGTCATTCCAAAATCATTAAAATGGAGTTTGTCCCCCCTATGCTGCTCCACTCTTCTGGGAAGGCTTTCCACTAGATGTTGGAACATTGCTGCGGTGCCTTGCTTCCATTCAGTCACAAGTGAAGTCAGGCGATTGGGCCTGGCTCGCAGTCGGTGTTCCAATTCATCCCAAAGTTGTTCGATGGGGTTGAGGTCAGGGCTTCATACAGGCCAGTCAAGTTCTTCCACACCGATCTCGACAAACCATTTCTGTATGGATCTCGCTTTCTGCATGTAGGCATTGTCAGGCTTTAACAGGAAAGGGCCTTCCTCAAACTGTTGACACAAAGTCGGAAGCACAGAATCATCTTGAATGTCAATGTATCCTGTAGCATTAAGATTTCCCTTCAGTGAAACTAAGGGGCCTAGCCCGAACCATGAAAAACAGCCCCAGACCATTGTTCCTCCTCCACCAAACTTTACAGTTGGTACTATGCATTGGGGCAGGTAGCGTTGTCCTGGCATCCTCCAAACGCAGATTCATCCGTTGGGCTGCCAGATGGTGAAACGTGATTCATCACTCCAGAGAATGCATTTCCACTGCTCCAGAGTCCAATGGCGGCGAGTTTTACACCACTCCAGCCAACGCTTGGCATTGCGCAAGGTGATCTTAGGCTTGTGTGCGGCTACACGGCCATGGAAACCCATTTCATGAAGCTCATGACGAACAGTGCTTCAGTACTCGACGGTCCCGTTCTGTGAGCTTGTGTGGCCTTCAACTTTGCAGCTGAGCAGCTGTTGCTCCTAGATGTTTCCACTTCACAATAACAGCACTTGCAGTTAACCCGGTGAAGCTCTATCAGGGCAGAAATTTGACAAACTGACTTGTTGGAAAGGTGGCATCTTATAACGGTGCCACGTTGAAAGTCACTGAGCTATTCAGTACGGGCCATTCTACTGCCAATGTTTGTCTATGGAGATTGCATGGCGGTGTGCTCGATTTTATACACCTGGCTGCAACGGGTGTGGCTGAAATTGCCGAATCCACTAATTTGAAGGGGTGTCCACATACAGATTTATACATAGTGTATTTTAACTTATAAACTTTCAAAACCTAAAGGGACAATCTCAGATGAAATCTTCATGGACATTAATTTATCACAGACATAGCATATCATTTAAGAGACCAAAATATCATCCTTCATGTTTTTTTTTACACACTTTCTACAGTTTGTCACAGATAACTTCTGATGTTTGAAGGACTACTTGTCCTTATGCATGCCATTCAACTTAAACTTTGACCTTTGTCCCAGCCCTATGGTCCCGCTCCCTCAGTCCATGTGTACATACCAGTGGAATTGCATTACTGTGAGCTACTTACTGATCAACTTGAGAACACAGTCACATATTTGCATGGATAACTGAATTTACACTATGTAACAAATTGTGCACATCAGTTATTCTTAAGGATTTTACATGTTTTGCATCCGTCTTTTACAACCTTTTGGTTCCCATTTGGATCATGTGTGTGTGTTTTAATGTTTCAGTCTGTCTGTCTCTTTGCGTGGGTATGCTTCTGTCTGCGTGTGTCAAATCGTACTATAATTGGACATGTGTGAAGGTTGGCGCCCGGAGAGTGTTCTTCCCTACTCGCTGTTCTCCATCTTACCCAGAGTAGGAGTCAGTAATTGGACGGTGCGGGGGAGAAGGGACGTGCCTGCTGCCATCAGAGATCAAGCCTTGCTCAACCACTAGGAGAGGAGGAGGGTGGGGCAGGGAGAGGAGGAGGGTGGGGCAGGGAGAGGAGGAGGGTGCGGCAGGGAGAGGAGGAGGGTGGGGCAGGGAGAGTAGGAGGGTGGGGCATATACCAAGCTATATGGAATTGTTTTAAGAAGGTCAGACCAAGGATCATTTTGGTATTTGATTTTGACAGTTAAAGACACCTTGAAGTATCAAAAAAATAAAGAAATAAATTGTTTGATGATCATTTATATTTGGCCTGACTGCTATTAGCCCATACAAACGCATTGAATAACAGATTCATTCACTACCATGGAACAACAAGTCGTCCCCGTAAAAGAAATCGAAAGGGACTTTTATTCTAAAGTGTCTGTCCAATGTCTGATAGATGTAAGAAAGACCACGAAACATTTCTTATATGTATTTAACCCCTTATTTATGTCACTAAACAGTCTCCATATATAACGTCAGAGGAGTCATATGAGGCCTGTGGAGAAAAAAAACAGACATGTTTGTGAGAGTCTCACCTCTCCGCAGAGGAGTCATATTAGTGTTTAGCCCAAGCTCTTCGGATGCTACAGTACAGAAGTTGGCAGATCGCCTGTACCGACTTCAGACGAATCCCAAGACGCATTTTTGGGGGTCGTAGAGCAAAACGGAGAACACCATCGTGAGAGTCTCATAGGGGAGATCTTAAATAGTTTGTAGACTGTTCAGACGCTACAGACGATTTTGTTGAGAAGACCAATTTTCGAGATGTCTCATGGTCTGACAAACACCGCTCTAGCTCTGTCTTTTTTCACCGCAGATGCGGAAGTGCAACACAGGGGGATGCAGTGGATTCAGAGCTTAAATGTAATGATTTTTATGGGGATTTTTGTATTATGCTAAATAGATGTTGACCTTAGGGTGTTATATAATCATGTACCTTCTCCTCTCTTCCTCTTCCTCCTGCGCCTTGTCAGCAGGGGACCTGTCAGTGTGTAAGGCTGCCGGGCTAGTAACTTTATTTAGGCTGCGACACGAGGCTCGACACCCTGTGTTTATTTTTGGATGTGTGTGTGTGTGTACGTAACACAATGACTCAGGCAGAAAAACGATATGTCTGAATGTTTGGCAAGATGAGAAAAGAGTCCTTGAGACTGTCTGTGGTGCCACAGACAGACAGACAGACAGACAGACAGACAGACAGACAGACAGACAGACAGACAGACAGACAGACAGACAGACAGACAGACAGACAGACAGACAGACAGACAGACAGACAGACAGACAGACAGACAGACAGACAGACAGACAGACAGACAGACAGACAGACAGACAGACAGACAGACAGACAGACAGACAGAGTCAGTGCGTTTGACTCCCACAGACAGAGAGTCTCCTGCTGAGTGAGTCAGTGTGTATCTGACTCCCACAGACAGAGAGTCTCCTGCTGAGTGAGTGTGTATCTGACTCCCACAGACAGAGAGTCTCCTGCTGAGTGAGTCAGTGTGTATCTGACTCCCACAGACAGAGAGTCTCCTGCTGAGTGAGTGTGTATCTGACTCCCACAGACAGAGAGTCTCCTGCTGAGTGAGTCAGTGTGTATCTGACTCCCACAGACAGAGAGTCTCCTGCTGAGTGAGTGTGTATCTGACTCACATCCAGACAAGCAGAGTCAGTATAATTAGCATGTTATCTATCGGCCTCAGTCAGCACTCAGCCACTGAGCTTCAAATGCTTTTGGAAAGACCTACAACTAGAGCTTACAACTAGAGCTAACCCTGCTGGACAGCAGTGCAGGATACAGGAAGGGGCTGTGGGACGCGACAGGCATATGGGCTTATGATTGTCAAAGTGAGAGTGTTATAGTTAGAGGTCAGAGGGGGATTGTAGTAACCCAAATATACATTTAAATATATTTAACGTCACGTAAGATGTATTTAAAATACATGTAGATATATTGGTATCTTTGCTAAAATGCATGTTCACCTACCATATCTAAATCCTATTATTTTGGGGTGCTTCTATCGGCTACCAAGTGCTAACAGTCAGTATGTGGATAATAAGGGTGAAATGTTTGATAGATGGACATCAGGGTTCCCCAACTGGCGGCCCACAGGACGAATTTGTCCCACGGGTGATTTTATTTGGCCTCCCATGATTTGGAAAAGACAGTATATATATATTTTTTTTAATTGTTGGAAAAAAAGACTAAACTCACCAGCAAATTAGTTCCAAGTGACTTTAATTTGGGGAATCTGTTCCAAAATATTTTGACGCATAATATAGAGACATATGTGATCATTCACAAATGTAATCAAGGTTTGAAATTATTGTTTTAGTCAAATATTATCTGTTTGGACTTCTTGCAGTCAGTTTGCAGTTTACAAATTATTTGTAATTTTGTAATATATTCCGGCCCCATGATCATCCACTAAAGAACAAATCGACCCAAGGCTGAATCTAGTTGATGATCCTTGATGAATGTGATGTTAATGGAGAGGTCTGTTTTCCGGGAGACCTAAATATAGACTGTATTCATCAAGTGGTCCGCTCAGAATGGGTGGCCGCAATAAACTAGTCCTCAAAAAATCTGAGACTAAGAGCTCTAAACCTAAACTGGATCTGGTTATGAATAATGAGGCTTTACAAGTTGACAAAACTAAACTATTCGGTGTCACCTTGAACTGTAAATTGTCACGGTGAAGGCATAATGATTCAATTGTTGTCAAGATGCTCGGCATTCTAACACCACAACTGACCTAACAAGTCCTATAGAATCTAGTTTTATCTGGACTATTATATGGTGAGTCACATAAAGCTGAAGCTGAACAGAACAGCACGTCTTGACCTGCAATGCTCCAAGAGAGCTAATGTCAGAGATCGCCACTTCTCGTTTTTTGTTAGATATATTCATGTTAAAATCTCCACACTGTCCATTCAAGCAAGCTAACATACAGCTCTGACAGACATTGATATTTCACAAGGCATGCAACTAAAAGTCTCTTCATAGTCCCTAAAGGTCAAAATATTAGGAACACCTGCTCTTTCCATGACATAGACTGATCAGGTGAATAAAGGTGAAAGCTATGATCCCTTATTGATGTCAATCATTGTAGATGCAGGGGAGGAGACAGGTTTAAAAAGCCTTGAGACAATTGAAACATGGATTGTGTATGTGTGCCATTCAGATGTTGAATGGAAAAGACAAAAAAATGTAAGTTGTTGTAGGTGCCAGGCGCACCGGTTTGTGTCACATGTGCAACCAAAAAAATATAATAATCTAGACTACTTTTACTCCACACACAGAGACTCTCCCTCGCCATCCATTTAGCAAATCTGACCATAATTCTATCCTCCTGATTCCTGCATACAAGCAAAAACTAAATCAGGAAGTACCAGTGACTCGCTCAATATGAAAGTTGTCAGATGACACAGATGCTACAGGACTTTTTTGCTAGCACAGACTGGACTATGTTCCGGGAATCATTCAATGTCATTGAGGAGTATACCACCTCAGTCACCCGCTTCATCAATAAGTGCATTGACGACGTCGTCCCCACAGTGACCGTACGTACATATCCCAACCAGAAGCCATGGATTACAGGCACCGAGCTGAAGACTACAGCTGCCGCTTTCAAGGAGCGGGAGACTAATCCGGACACTTTTAAGAAAAGCCGCCATGATCTCAGATGAACCATCAAACAGGTAAAGCTTCAATACAGGACCAAGATTGAATCCAACTCTGACGCTCGTCGGATGTGGCAGGGCTTGAAAACTATTACGGACTACAAAGGGAAACCCAGCCATGAACTGCCCAGTGACGCGAGCCTACCAGACGACTGCTGCTACTCGCTGTTTATTATTTATGCATAGTCACTTTACAAATTACCTCGACTAACCTGTACCCCCGCACATTGACTTGGTACTGGTACCCCCTGTAAATAGCCTTGTTACTGTTATGTAATTTTCTTGTGTTACTTTCAGATAAAAAAATAAAAAAACATTTATTTACTAAATATTTTCTTAACTCTATTTCTTGAAGTGCATTGTTGGTTAAGGGCTTGTAAGTAAGCATTTCATGGTAAGGTCTACACCTGTTATCTTCGGCGCATGTGATAAATACAATTTGATGTGAAGAACTGCAACGCTGCTGGGTTTTTCACACTCAACAGTTCCCCTGTGTGTATCGAGAATGGGCCACCACCCAAAGGACATCCAGCCAACTTGACAAATCTGTGGGAAGCATTGGAGACAACATGGGAACACTTTTGACACCTTGTTGAGTCAATGCCCCTAAGAATTGGGGCTGTTCTGAAGGCAAAGTGGTGGGGGTATGCAACTCAATATTAGGAAGGTGTTCCTAATGTTTAGTGTACTCAGTGTATAGAACCACGATAGCATGGAACTCCCTGCCATTTCAAATCACTTAAGCAAGTAGCAAAAGTAGCTTTAAAAAACAAATTAAACAGCACAACGCCTCTGACTTAAATAACTGTAGCATCTCTATCCTGAGCATATCTGGTGTTTGGGTTAAAGTTAAAGATAAGATGTGTCCTTGAAAAGGCATGGGTATGATATCTATAGTTGTTTACAGGGTGGCCATAATGGTTCATAATTCAGCTTCTTAAATTACAAAAAATATTGCCCAACAAGCACTGGCATATTGGACACCCCTACAGTGGCCCACGAGCTCTGGGGGTCCATACGCCTGTCATTGTCTATTATGACTGTATTATTTGGCATTAATAGGCTAGTTTTACGCAAAACTACTTTCTATTCAAGCTGGGTGAGAGCGTGAGGATGGCTCATGATTTGACTATAAGATGTTCAATGTTTCTTTTCAAATAAATATTTAAAAAGGAATAGGTTCACCATATTAAAAAAGAGAGTTCAGTTCACGTAACAGGGTTGACCTTAACATGACGGAGAGACGTAAATTAATCACTAATCACATGAAATCAATAATCATCTTCAGAAAATAACTTGGCTTTTACAATGATGGAGAAAACTTTGAGTATTTTGGGGGTCAAAATCATCCTAGAAGTCACAGAAGGTGCACAGAGGGATATGTACATGCATTTAAAATATATTTTTGAATGTATGTACATAAGCAGTCCAGGTGAAGCTGGTTGAGAGAATACCAAGAGTGTACAAGATGTCAAGGCAAAGGGTAGCTACCTTGAAGAATCTAAAATATATTTTTATTTCTTTAACACTTTTTTGGTTACTACATGATTCCACATGTGTTATTTCATAGTTTTGATGTCTTCACTATCATTCTACATGGAGAAAATAGTAAAAAATAAAAACCCTTTGAATGAGAAGCTGTCCAAACTTTTGACTGGTACTCCTTAATGAATCCTGTGGTTGAACACTGTGTGTGTGTGTGTGTGTGTGTGTGTGTGTGTGTGTGTGTGTGTGTGTGTGTGTGTGTGTGTGTGTGTGTGTGTGTGTGTGTGTGTGTGTGTGTGTGTGTGTGTGTGTGTGTGTGTGTGTGTGTGTGTGTGTGTGTGTGTGTGTGTGTGTGTGTGTGTGTGTGTGTGGTCAGGGAACATGCCTGGAGAGATCTACCTACCATAATGAAGGTCCCCCAGCAGGAGTCCCTCAGCACAATGTGGTCACATGTGGTCACATGTAGCCAGGGCCAGTGGTCTTTATCCTGGGGTCTGGAGAAGGAATGTTAATCTGTGGTAATCACATCCAGCACAGCACACTGGACCCTCCAGTACACTCTTTTAGAACAATCTCAGTCTTCTGTTCTGGCATCGCACTCGTCAGTCATCACATAGAATCAGATTGAATGTTCCTCAAAGGATCTATACAGTGTGCCGTCTGTAGTCATCAAAAGGAAAACATTGCAAAACATGTCCTGTATTACTTACTTACTTACTGACTTCATTGTCCCCATGGGGAAATGTTGTTGCAGTGTCTTTTACACGTTTAAAATGGTGTTTAAATACAAAACAAACTGACAATACAACTTTCATAACAGTTACATACCATTAAAACATTTTTTTTTAAAGCCTGCTGGCCTTACGGAGTCGATAGGAACATTAGCCTGAGCTATTTAGGAGGGATATCACACCTGGCACAAATGATTGTCTAGTTCTGTTTTTCCTGCTGATGGGTGCACTATACCTGCGCCCAGAGGGGAGTAGTTCAAAGTCTGTGTACAGGGGGTGGCTTGGGTCTAAAATGATTTTGTGAGCCTTGCGAAGGGCCCTGACCTTCAAGATCTCATCCAGTCCTGTCTGTTTGACTCCAAGTACCTTGCTTGCTGTGGTGATAATCCTTCTCAGCATATTTCTCTGGCTGACAGTGGCATTGCCAAACCAACAAACAATACAAAAAGTTAAAATACTCTCAATGGAGATTTGTAAAACAGTCAGTATAGTACAGTCTACATTAAAATATCCCAGCTTTTTGAGAAAGTACAGTCTCTGTTGGCTCTTTTTGTAGATCAGGTCTGAACATTTACTCCACTGAAGCTTATTGTCCAAGAGGACACCCAGATATTTGTATTCCTCTACAATCTCTCTATTCCAGTGGCGTGCCGTGGGCCTGGGGCCTGGGCCTTCAGTGAGGTCCTACACAGTCCCACCCGAATTAATCCACCTCTTATTACCATCATTATGATGCCATGGCTCTAGACACTATACATTTAGACAGAAACGCAGTATAACCAGGCGTTGCGTCACCTTGAAATTTACAAAAATTGACATTTTTGGGTAAACATTGTTTACCCAAAAACATGACACAATCAATGAGTCTTTTCAATATTTCCCTATTTTTCTTCACCTTTTCATTGTGCAGCTCCGTTGCCCTGCGCGCTTGTTCGTTGAGCTGTAGATCCACTCGGATGTCTCGTTGCTGCCTTGGTTAGACAACTCAAGTTTGCAAAGCCAGTGTGGCTCCTAACACCAAATCGATCACTTGCAAATAATAGGCATTCCCAGCAGTACAGTTTGCAGTGCTTCTCGGAGCCTGTGAGCCATTGATAGCGCTCGTAGTTGGAACTTTGAAAGTGGCGGACGAACCCCTTTCCCGCCTGTGACAGGCTTTGTAGCGTCGGCGTCGGGCGACCTCTCCTTACAATGTCTAACTTTTCTTGAAAAGTTAGTCTTGAGAATGGCGTTATAATTATATCCTCGACCAAATCGATATCTTCTCCTCCTTCCGCCATTGTGGGTTGAAAAAACAGCTTAGTAGTACGCGAATTAATTCGTTTATCAAATTCAGTTTCCTAGTTCTGAAGTTCTGCATAGACCTGCCCATAGGACCTGCCTCTCAATATTGGTAATCCAATCAAAAGACGTGCACGCACTACGCCTGCTAGCTGGCTCCTGTGTAACACTGGAGCCAGCCAGCAGGCGTACAATAGCTAACTCTAAAGCTGATTGGTTGACACTAAATTTTAATTTCCATTCACTTTAAGCTACAAGCGCCCGCACTGTTGATTCTGAAGGCCTGAGAGCAGATTTTAGACCCCTGGCAACACATGATGGCTGAATATGATTGGATAAAAGATCTAACATAAAGACCAGCCCTCCAAATCTCAACCTGGGGCTGGAAGCAGTGCAACCAAGAGGAAAGCTATGAAATGAAGAGTATAACTCTTACTCTGGGGAATAATTTAATACATATTTGTGGGAAAATATATACAGTGGGGAGAACAAGTATTTGATACACTGCCGATTTTGCAGGTTTTCCTACTTACAAAGCATGTAGAGGTCTGCAATTTTTATCATAGGTACACTTCAACTGTGAGAGACGCAATCTAAAACAAAAATCCAGAAAATCACATTGTTTGATTTTTAAGTAATTAATTTGCATTTTATTGCATGACATAAGTATTTGATCACCTACCAACCAGTAAGAATTCCGGCTCTCACAGACCTGTTCGTTTTTCTTTAAGAAACCCTCCTGTTCTCCACTCAATACCTGTATTAACTGCACCTGTTTGAACTCATTAGCTGTATAAAAGACACCTGTCCACACACTCAATCAAACAGACTCCAACCTCTCCACAATGGCCAAGATCAGAGAGCTGTGTAAGGACATCAGGGATAAAATTGCAGACCTGCACAAGGCTGGGATGGGCTACAGGACAATAGGCAAGCAGCTTGGTGAGAAGGCAACAACTGTTGGCGCAATTATTAGAAAATGGAAGAAGTTCAAGATGACGGTCAATCACCCTTGGTCTGGGGCTCCATGCAAGATCTCACCTCGTGGGGCATCAATGATCATGAGGAAGGTGAGGGATCAGCCCAGAACTACACGGCAGGACCTGGTCAATGACCTGAAGAGAGCTGGGACCACAGTCTCAAAGAAAACCATTAGTAACACACTACGCCATCATGGATTAAAATCCTGCAGCGCACGCAAGGTCCCCCTGCTCAAGCCAGCGCATGTCCAGGCCCATCTGAAGTTTGCCAATGACCATCTGGATGATCCAGAGGAGGAATGGGAGAAGGTCATGTGGTCTGATGAGACAAAAATAGAGCTTTTTGGTCTAAACTCCACTCGCCGTGTTTGGAGGAAGAAGAAGGATGAGTACAACCCCAAGAACACCATCCCAACCGTGAAGCATGGAGGTGGAAACATCATTCTTTGGGGATGCTTTTCTGCAAAGGGGACAGGACAACTGCACCGTATTGAGGGGAGGATGGATGGGGCCATGTATCGCGAGATCTTGGCCAACAACCTCCTTCCCTCAGTAAGAGCATTGAAGATGGGTCGTGGCTGGGTCTTCCAGCATGACAACGACCCGAAACACACAGCCAGGGCAACTAAGGAGTGGCTCCGTAAGAAGCATCTCAAGGTCCTGGAGTGGCCTAGCCAGTCTCCAGACCTGAACCCAATAGAAAATCTTTGGAGGGAGCTGAAAGTCCGTATTGCCCAGCGACAGCCCCGAAACTTGAAGGATCTGGAGAAGGTCTGTATGGAGGAGTGGGCCAAAATCCCTGCTGCAGTGTGTGCAAACCTGGTCAAGAACTACAGGAAACGTATGATGTCTGCAATTGCAAACAAAGGTTTCTGTACCAAATATTAAGTTGTGCTTTCCTGATGTATCAAATACTTATGTCATGCAATAAAATGCAAATTAATTACTTAAAAATCATACAATATGATTTTCTGGATTTTTGTTTTAGATTCCGTCTCTCACAGTTGAAGTGTACCTATGATAAAAATTACAGACCTCTACATGCTTTGTAAGTAGGAAAACCTGCAAAATCGGCAGTGTATCAAATACTTGTTCTCCCCACTGTATATTTTTAAATTATATTCTGATGATGTTTAGGCCAGCAGAGAAGGCCTTGCTGGCCCTGACGGCCCACCACTGCTCTATTCTGACCTCTGATAGATGTTGCAGAGGTAGGTGTTGTACACTTCCTGAAGTTAATGCACATCTCTTTCATCTTATTGGTATTGAGGACCAAGTGTGATTCCTCACACCACTCTACAAAGTCATCTAGGACCGGGCCATGATGTTCCTCGTCATCATGCAACAGGCTGATCAAGGCAGTGTCATCAGCGAACTTAACGAGGTGTCTGTCAGGATGGGAACTAGTACAACCTATTAGTGTACAAGATGTACAGGAGTGTGGACAAAACACATCCCTGAGGAGAGCCTGTGTTGGTATTGCGTATGTCCGACACACGGGGACCTATTTTGACTCGCTGTGAGCATTGGCTCAGGAAGTCCAACAGCCACAAAACCAGCCCCCCATCTAAGGAGCAGTCCTGAACGAGTCTCTGTGCCAGAATGTAGGGCTGGATTTTGTTGAAGGCAGAAGAAAAGTCAACAAACAGAACCCTGACATTGGATTTGGCACCCTCTAGATGTCTATAGACCATGTTAAGGAGGGTAAGAATGGCATCATCAACTCCTCTGCTAGGCTGATAGGCAAACTGAAATGGGTCGAGAAGCTTCTGGGTGACGCTGAGAATATGACTTTTCACTAGTTTCACATTGCTAAGGATGGCAAGGCGACAGGGCGGTAGTCATTCAGCAAAGAGGGATTAGATGCTTTAGGAATTGATATAATTATTGAGTTTTTCCACAATACTGGCACGTTGCTGGTCGAGTGAGGATTGGAAAATGTCTGTAAAAACACCAGCCAATTGTTCAGCACAGTGCTTTAACACATGTCCACTTATTTTGTCTGTGCCTGGGCTTTTGTGTGTTACATCCCCTGAACAACTTCAAAACATCTGTTTCACAACAAACATTTGTAATGATGCTTCCGTTTGTTTTACCTCCGACACAAAGTGGTCTGATTCAAATCTTGAGAAGAAAACATTCCGTTCGTTAGCCATGTTCTGGCCCTCATATCTCCCAAGGTCAGCACTGGTTTTTCCCGCCTATGTGGGGAGCACTAGCCATGGATTTAATCCCTTGCCAGGCCAGCCTTGCGTTTCCTGAGGACGGGGTCCTCTCCATCCTTTGCTTGTATGCCACCTTGTCCACCAGTATCTGTCTTTTGATCTCACGTTGTACATCTAAAGCCTGTCTATCACCCTCAGCATAAACTGCCTTCTTCTTGTCAAGTAGTATATATATATAAGTAATGTTTTGATACCCAAGGCTTATTGTTAGGGAAGATTTTACAGGTTTTAGTAGGCACAACTGACTCAACACAGAAGTTTACATAGTCTGAAACAACATCTGTGAGTTCAAGATCAGTCAAAACCCCCCTGGAGACAAGTGATGCTGTTGTCATTCCAGATCTGGACAGTTTTAACTGGGTTTCTCCCTCTCCAGGAGCCGACGGTAGGTTGGCCTGAGGTAGACCACATTGTGGTCTGATATCCCCAGGGGAGTGGCAGAAAATCCATTTGGTATTGTCCCATAGCACAAGTCAAGAGTCCTATTTTTCCTAGTGTGGCATTTCACATACTGGTGGTATGTGTGCAAGACTTTGTGCAAAGTACAGTTGTTAAAATCCCCTAAAATAAATGTGGGTGCGTCGGGGGAGATGGATTCCAGTTTCTGTGACAGATTATAAATAATCTCTGATGCCTTTGTTATATTAGCTTTAGGTTGAATGTACACAATGGTAACAAACAATTGGGGGAACTCACGGGGCAGATAGTAGTATGGTGGGCGCACTCAGGACAGGAATCTCTCCCGAATCGTGGAGACGGGACAGGTCATTGGCTTTGATGTTCTTTGAACCTGGGTGGTTTGACAGGGTGGAGTTGAATCTAGTGAAGAAAAGGGCCCACCTTGCTTGGCGCGGGTTCACCCATCTCGCTGTCCACATGTACTCCAGGTTCCGATGGTGAGGATGAGAAACGGGTCATTGGCGCCCTCCAGCCAGTGTCTCCACACATCTAGTGCCAACTTTACTGCCAGGAGCTACCGGTCACTGACGTCATAGCTTCTTTCTGAAGAAGTCCGTTTTATGCACATGGATACAATTTGTGGATTACCTTGAAGTTGTGATAGGACGGCCCCCATGCCCACTTCTGAGGCATCCACTTCCACCACGAAGGGCAGTGTAGGATCTGGGTGTTTCAGCAACGGGCGCAGGGGACACACCCCTTCAGTAGGCGGAAGGCCTCATCGACTGCAGGACTCCACACCAACTCATGGCGACCACCTTTGAGGAGTGAGGTGAGAGGTATCCCCATAAACGTTGTAGTCCCTTTACGGTGGTTGGGACTGGCCATGACCTGACTGCATCAACTTTTCTCTCCTCCATAACCACTCCCTGTAGGCGGATCCGATATTCCAAGAATGAGACAGTGGCCTGATGGAACTGGCACTTCTCCGGTTTGACGTACAGATGGTTCTCCAGGAGGCGTCACAGGACTACCCAGATGTGGGCGATGTGAATAGATCAGGATGTCGTCAATATACACGACCACCTGACGCCCAAGCATGTCCCGGAACACCTGGTTCACAAATGCCTTCAACACGGACGAAGCATCACCAAGTACTCGTAGTGCCCAGACATCATGCTGAAGGCTGTTTTCCTTTCATCCCCCTCCTGAATGTGGATGAGATTGTAGGCACTCCGTAGGTCCAGTTTAGTAAAAAAAACAGGTTCCGTGGAGCTGTTCGATGGCGGCAGGCACCAATGGGAGAGGGTAGTGGTACTTGGTGGTGATGGAATTGAGACCTCTGTAGTCGATGCACGGACGTAGACCTCCCCCCTTGGCCATGAATAAGAAGCCTGCCGATGCAGGGCAGGTGGATTGGTGGATGAAACCCTGTTGGAGAGCCTTCTGGATGTAGTCCTCCTCCATGGCCTTGGTTTCAGCCACCGACAGGGGCTCGAAGCGGCTGTGCGGAGGCGCGGAGTCTGCTAGCAAGTCGATGGCACCGTCCCAGCGGCGATGAGGAGGGAGACAGTTGGCTGGGTCTTGCAGAAAACCGTTCCGAAGATCCTGGTAAATCTCTGGGATGTTGGGCAACCACAGGACTCTCAACCGACATTGAAACACAGGGTAAGGGAAAGCAGGTCTTGCGACATCCGGGTTACCAGGAAGTGATCTCCATCCTCGACCAGGAGATGATGGGGTCGTGACGTTGGAGCCACGGGAGGCAGAGGATTACCTTATGTACAGGTGCCTTGGTTGTGGGGGATGGAAGGCTTTCATGGTGCAGGGGTCCCACGGTGATGGTGAGTGGTCCTGTGATGTGCATGATTGTCGATTATCCAGGGCTTGGGCTGGAAAAGGAGAGGAGAGCGGGTACGAGGTGATGTTCACGGAGGAGGCGAGGGCCTGGTCGATTCATTTCCCTGTGGCACCGGAGTCCACTAGAGCTGTGCAGAAAATACATGAGGGACAGTCAACCAGTGAAATGGAAACCAGGAAGGGTTTGGCGGAAAGCGATGATGGTGGAATACTCACGCCTACCCTGGAAGATGGATGATCATGGGGCCATCCCTCTGGACCCCGGGTTGGAAAGCACCAAACACAGCTGTAGCTTGTGCCCCTCCTGACCGCAATAGGAACACAGCCTCGGTGAGGGCGTACTCTGAAGTGGTCTGGGCACCCTGCCGGAGTAGTCGCTCACCTCCCTGCCAGGGTAGTCGCTCACACTGTATTACAGACCCTATGATTATACATCAAGTAACACTGTATTACAGGCCCTATGTTTGTCAATTAAGTAACACTGTATTACAGGCCACATGTTTCTCAATTGCACATGTACATAGCCCATCTGTAATTAGCCCATCCAACTACCTCATTCCCATACTGTTTTTGTTTTTTTGCTCCTTTGCACCCCAGTATCTCTACTTGAGATACTATGGCCAATTTATTGACTTACCTCGATTATCTAACCTCATTTGCACACAATGTACATAGACTTTTTATCTAGTGTGTTATTGACTGTACGTTTGTTTATGTGTAACTCTGTATTGTAGTTTGTGTCGCACTGCTTTGCTTTATCTTTGCCAGGTCACAGTTGTAAATGAGAACTTGTTCTCAACTGGCTTACCTGGTTAAATAAAGGTGAAATAAACAAATTAAGTAACACTGTAATACTGTAATACTGTATGTTTCTACATTAAGTACTCAACCAAGCAACCAAGTTGTTTTCAACCATCCCTGTAACTTTTACTTCGGCAGAGAGATCCTTTTCTAAATGAAAACTAATAAAAGAACTACATAAGAAGCATTAGTCTCTCGGTCTGATTTGAGCTGTAGAACGTCTGAGTAAGCTCCAGTCATTACACCGGCGCCGTAACCTTGACCACGGCATTTGTTCACTGATAACCCCCTACTTTCAATCAATGAAATCATGTATTTTTCCAGGCCTGAGGTGCTTTGATCAGTCACACTGTTGAAGCCCAAGGAACAAACACTTAGCTTCCTAGTACATACGGAAATGAAAAAGGTTTATGAATGACTTTTTGGAGGGTTACTGTCAACAAAAATATATATATATTTTTTTAAAGATATTGATGACAGGTGCGTGAGCCGCCATGAGTATTTAAACCAAACCATATGGTTTGTTGTTTTAATAAACGTTTTAATAAAATAAATGTTTTAATAAACAACATGAAAATGTGACTGTCAGAAGCACTCATCACTTCAAATAGGCTGCATGTCATATTAAACATCAAATAAGCGGCCTATATAGGAACCAGATAGGTAGCCTAAGAAGGAACGAAAACTAAATAAATTAGGCTATAATATTTAGGCCTATTATTTAAATTTTTTCAAGGCTAAAGCATGAATAAATGATTAAGTGTTTCTGAGTGTGACACACCATGCTGCTCAGCATTTAAACAATATGTTGTAGTAAACCCATTTTGCATGAGCCTGAAGCCACAGACTCTGGCCAAACTCATGTTTCTAAAAGTGCATTCAGAGACACTTTTAGAGCCTAATAATGCATTCATTTTTATATTTGAAGTTAGTCACAGCCTATATGAGCAATTTATAGTACAGGGAGAAACATAGGGTCTGTAATACAGTATTACTTAATGTAGAAACATAGAGTCTCCCTGTAATACAGTGTTACTTAATGTAGAAACATAGAGTCTGTTATACAGTGTTACTTAATGTAGAAACATAGAGTCTCCCTGTAATACAGTATTACTTAATGTAGAAACATAGAGTCTCCCTGTAATACAGTGTTACTTAATGTAGAAACATAGAGTCTGTTATACAGTGTTACTTAATGTAGAAACATAGAGTCTCCCTGTAATACAGTATTACTTAATGTAGAAACATAGAGTCTGTTATACAGTGTTACTTAATGTAGAAACATAGAGTCTCCCTGTAATACAGTATTACTTAATGTAGAAACATAGAGTCTCCCTGTAATATAGTGTTACTTAATGTAGAAACATAGAGTCTCCCTGTAATATAGTGTTACTTAATGTAGAAACATAGAGTCTCCCTGTAATATAGTGTTACTTAATGTAGGAACATAGAGTCTGTTATACAGTGTTACTTAATGTAGAAACATAGAGTCTGTTATACAGTGTTACTTAATGTAGAAACATAGAGTCTCCCTGTAATACAGTATTACTTAATGTAGAAACATAGAGTCTCCCTGTAATATAGTGTTACTTAATGTAGAAACATAGAGTCTCCCTGTAATATAGTGTTACTTAATGTAGAAACATAGAGTCTCCCTGTAATATAGTGTTACTTAATGTAGAAACATAGAGTCTGTTATACAGTGTTACTTAATGTAGAAAAATAGGGCCTCTGTCAATAAATTGCGCATATAGGCTATGACTAACTTAAAATTCAATAAAAAATGCATTATTAGGCTCTAAAAGCTCCTCTGAATTCACTCTCAGAAACATGAGTTTGGCCAGAGTCTGTGGCTACAGGCACATGCAATGGTTCCTGGAGAGCCGGCCAGCAGTGGAGAATATCCTCTCCGTGCTTGCAGAGTCACTGGGGAGGCTAAACACCACTTGCCAGGCTGGGCAGGGATGCAGAGTTGTTTTTTTAATTTTTCTGTAGGTCAGCCTAAAGGTTTTTAGTGAAAATAACACTTTGAAAATAGAAAGCTCCTTGAAAGATATAATATGCCTGGCAGATTGCTCTGAAGTTGCACAGCGGTCTAAGACACTGCAGCTTGGTACTTGAGGCGTCACTACAGAACACCCTGGTTCAAATCCAGGCTGTATCACATCCGGCCGCGATTGGGAGACCCATAGGGCGGCGCACAATTTGCCCAAAGTCGTCCGGGTGTGGCCGGTGTAGGCCGTCATTGTAAATAATAATTTGTTCTTAACTGACTTGTCTAGTTAAATAAAGGTTACATTTAAAATAAAATATATATTGGGCCAAAATCAATGATGGCCTATTGTATAGATAATAGAACGAAAATTAACAGATTTTCTTGTTTATAAATACACTACATGACCAAAGTATGCGGACACCTGCTCGATGAATATTTCATTCCAAAATCACGTGCATTAATATGGAGTTGGTCTCCCCTTTGCTGCTATAACAGCCTCCACTCTTCTGGGAAGGCTTTCCACTCGATGTTGGAAAATTGTAGCGGGGACTTGCTTCCATTCAACCACAAGAGCATTAGTGAGGTCAGGTACTGATGTTTGGCGATTAGGCCTGCCTCGCAGTCGGTGCTCCAATTCATCCCAAAGGTGTTAGATGGGGTTGAGGTCAGGGCTCTGTGCAGGCCAGTCAAGTTCTTCCACACCAATCTCAACAAACAATTTCTGTATGGACCTCGATTTTTGCAAGGGGCATTGTCATGCTGAAACAGGAAAGGGCCTTCCGCAAACTGTTGCCACAAAGTTGGAAGCACAGAATCATCTAGAATGTCATTGTGTGCTGTAGCGTTAATATTTCCCTTCACTGGAACTAAGGAGCCAGAACCAAGAAAAACAGCCCCATACCATTATTCCTCCTCCACCAAACTTTACACTTGGCATTGGGGCAGGTAGTGTTCTCCTGACATCCGCCAAATCCAGATTTGTCCGTTGGACTGCCATATCCTCTCACTTCCAGAGAACACGTTTCCACTGCTCCAGAGTTAAATGGCGGCAAGCTTTATACCACTTCAGCCGACACTTGGCATTGCGCATGGTGATCTTAGGCTTGTATGCGGCTGCTCAGCCATGGAAACCCATTTCATGAAGCTCCCAACGATCAGCTCTTGTGATGATGTTGCTTACCGAGGCAGTTTGGAACTCGGTAGCGAGTGTTGCGACTGAGGATAGACGATTTTTACATGCTACGTGCTTCAGCTCTCACCACTCCCATTCTGTGAGCTTGTTTGGCCATTGTTCTTGCTCCTAGACATTTCCACTTCACAATAACAGCGCTTAGTTGACCGGGGCAGCTCTATCAGGGCAGGAATATAACAAACGGACTTGTTGGAAAGGTGGCAACCTATGAAGGTACCACGTTGAAAGTCACTGAGCTCTTCAGTAAGGCCATTATACTGCCACTGTTTGTCTATGGAGATTGCATGGCTGTCTGCTCAATTGTATACACCTGTCAGCAACAGGTGTGCCTGAAATAGCCAAATCCACACATTTGAAGGGGCGTCCACATACTTTTGTATATACAGTATATATTGTATTGTACTTTGCTACAATGACACACTTAGCTAGCTACCCACCTTGTTCCTTTCTGTTAGCATATACTATGTTAGCACATAGTACATCGTCATGCTTTCGGGATAGGTGTCTTTTCAGATTCCACAATGATTCTTTAGTTGTGGACACTACATTACCACACTCCCTCTCTTGCTCTTGGTCCTCATGTTTGTAAGTCACCTTGACTTTGCACCTGTGTGTTTCATCAGTTTCTTTATGAAAATATTTTGTGAACTCCATGACAGTAGCTAAAGCAACGGGCTATTAGCAGCACACAAGTAGACTACAAATGCATGCTGGGACGGGCGCGCCCTGCGCTAGTGAAGTGTGTGCTACTGGAACTGTACTGGAGCGAAATCGGAGTGGGCGAGAAGACCTACACTACAGCCTTTGGGAAATACAGTTGAGTAGAGAACAGGGTCACCGCTGTGCCGCACCCCTGGATGGAGTGCTATTCTCTGAAGTACCATAGTACACAGTTCATTTGTGGTGTTTTCTGAATTCCAGGGGTAGAGAGAGAGAAAACTAACCACTCTCACATTGATTTAGTTGAAAAGCCTGGGATTTTCACAGCTGCAGCATATCATTAGTGAAACAGTGGGACTGAGCCTCAGGGTTGACTACTAGGCCAGCATGTAACAGCTTGAATCAGCATACCTCAAGGCGTGTAGCTACCTGTAGCCAACCCACCACAGCTGATATCAGTCTCCGGCATGTTGGTGTCAACTGTTACAACAAGGCGTGTGCTTAACAGACATGTATGACAGAGTCCCCCGGTCATCTTCATAGTATCCTGTCACACACGGATCCCATGTGCCAAACACTCAGAGGGCTTAACGGTTTCATTATCCAGGATGCCAGGTGGATTTAAAGTTTCTCTGAACTGGTTTAGCAGCGTGGTGTGGCTGGCTTAAAGGGCGTTTCAGTGTAATAGCAAGGAGTGAAGCGTGAGTAACTATCAGCTGCCCTAATGAACACACATGGCAACTCCAGTGGTGTAAAGTACTTACGTAAAAATACTTTAAAGTACTACATAAGTAGTTTTTTTGCGGTATCTGTACTTTGCTATTTATATCTTTGACAACTTTTACTTCACATGCCTAAAGATAATAATGTACTTTTTGCTTGGTGTATTTTTCCTGACACCAAAAAGTAGTGGTTACATTTTGAATGCTTAGCAGGACAAATAACTGCTGCCTCTGATCTGGCAGACACACTAAACACAAATGCTTTGTTTGTAAATGATGTCTGAGTGTTGGAGTGTGCCCCTGGCTATCCGTAAATAAACATTTCAATGCAAATTGCCTTCCGGTTCGCTTAATATAAGCAATTTGAAATTATTTATGCTTTTACTTTTGATACTTTAGTATATTTTTGCAATTACATTTAGTATATTTAAATCAAATACTTTTAGACTTTTACTCAAGTAAACTCAGCAAAAAAAGAAACGTCCTCTCACTGTCAACTGTGTTTATTTTCAGCAAACTTAACGTGTATATATTCGTATGAACATAACAAGATTCAACAACTGAGACATAAACTGAACAAGTTCCACAGACATGTGACTAACAGAAATTTAATAATTTGTCCCTGAACAAAGGGGGGGTCAAAATCAAAAGAAACAGTCAGTATCTGGTTTGGCCACCAGCTACATTTAGTACTGCAGTACATCACCTCATGGACTGCACCAGATTTGCCCGTTCTTGCTGTGAGATGTTACCCCACTCTTCCACCAAGGCACCTGCAAGTTCCCAGACATTTCTGGGGGGAATGGCCATAGCCCTCACCCTCCGATCCAACAGGTCCCAGACGTGCTTATTGGGATTGCGATCCGGGCTCTTCGCTGGCCACGGCAGAACACTGACATTCCTGTCTTGCAGGAAATCACGCATAGAATGAGCAGTATGGCTGGTGGCATTGTCATCCTGCAGGGTCATGTCAGGATGAGCCTGCAAGGAAGGGCACCACGAGGGAGAAGGATGTCTTCCCTGTAACGCACAGCATTGAGATTGCCTGCAATGACAACAAGTTCAGTCCGATGATGCTGTGACACACCACCCCAGACCATGACGGATCCAAATCGATCCCGCTCCAGAGTACATGCCTCGGTGTAACGCTCATTCCTTCGACGATAAACACGAATCCGACCATCACCCCTGGAGAGACAAAACCGCGACTCATCAGTGAAGAGCACTTTTTGCCAGTCCTGTCTGGTCCAGCGACGGTGGGTTTGTGCCCATAGGCGACGTTGTTGCCGGTGATGTCTGGTGAGGACCTGCCTTACAACAGGCCTACAAGCCCTCAGTCCAGCCTCTCTCAGCCTATTGCAGACAGTCTGAGCACTGATGGAGGGATTGTGTGTTCCTGGTGTAACTCGGGCAGTTGTTGTTGCCATCCTGTACCTGTCCCACAGGTGTGATGTTCGAATGTACCAATCCTGTGCAAGTGTTGATACATGTGGTCTGCCACTGCGAGGACGATCAGCTGTCCGTCCTGTCTCCCTGTAGCGCTGTCTTAGGTGTCTCACAGTACGGACATTGCAATTTATTGCCCTGGCCACATCTGCAGTCCTCATGCCTCCTTGCAGCATGCCTAAGGCACGTTCACGTGGATGAGCAGGGGCATCTTTCTTTTGGGGTTTTTCAGAGTCAGTAGAAAGGCCTCTTTAGTGTCCTAAGTTTTCATAACTGTGACCGTAATTGCCAACCGTCTGTAAGCTGTTAGTGTCTTAACGACCGTTCCACAGGAACATGTTCATTAATTGTTCATGGTTCATTGAACAAGCATGGGAAACAGTGTTTAAACCCTTTACAATGAAGATCTGTGAAGTTATTTGGATATTCACGAATTATCTTTGAAAGACAGGGTCCTGAAAAAGGGAAGTTACTTTTTCAGTTTAGTACTTTACTGTGTGACTTTCACTTTTACTTGATTCATTTTCTATTCTAAGGTATCTTTACCTCAAGTTTGACAGTTGGGTACTTTTTCCACCGCTGGGCAACTCAACTGGACTACAGGGTGCTTGTCCTTTATTCTAATGTATAGTGTCGTGCTCTCTATCCAAACTCAGGGCAAGAGATGAGTTGTTTGTTAGAGTAATGAACAACAACAGGCCGCTGCAGTAATATGGATGGGTTTCATATTAAGTCATCAGGCAAAATGGGATTATTTTTCAGAATATTACCTTTACACTGAATATGTTGTATATCTTGTACTGGGTCTGAGAAACAGCAGACAAGCTCTTTGTTTTCAGCCTCTGATTGTAAAACATTATGTTATGAGGAACGGTTTCCTCTTACTGCATTCACTGTCTATCTCTGAGGCATTTACTACACAGGAAGCTTCATTTCCCAAGTGAAGACAAAGCTAATTCACTTCATCATGAAGTGATTAATCTGACAGACAGAACATAAAATGGCCCTGATACCTGAACACATGTATTTCTCAGTCAATACACACCTCCTCAAACAAGTATTCTATATTGCCAGCAGATGGGGCTATAATCTAAGACAATTCATGCTTTCGTTTCTACTCATACAAAGTCCATGAAAATATTGAAGAATGCAGTCGAAAACATGATTATGTTTCATTAACTTAGCTTAATGTGTAGGAATACCCCTTTGCACTAGAAACATGCCATGATTGAGACGCAAGACTACATTTCTGTAGGTAAAAACCTATTTATGATGTGTTTTATATTGCTGATAACAGTCTGACAACAGTCTGACAACAGTCTGACAACAGTCTGACAACAGTCTGACAACAGTCTGACAACAGTCTAACAGTCTGACAACAGTATGATAACAGTATGATTAACAGTATGATAACATGCCATGATTGAGACGCAAGACTACATTTCTGTAGGTAGAAACCTATTTATGATGTGTTTTATATTGCTGATAACAGTCTGACAACAGTCTGATAACAGTCTGACAACAGTCTGATAACAGCCTGATAGCAGTCTGATAACAGCCTGATAATGTCTGATAACAGTCTGACAACAGTCTGATAACAGTCTGACAACAGTCTGATAACAGTCTGACAACAGTCTAACAGTCTGACAACAGTATGATAACAGTATGATTAACAGTATGATAACATGCCATGATTGAGACGCAAGACTACATTTCTGTAGGTAGAAACCTATTTATGATGTGTTTTATATTGCTGATAACAGTCTGACAACAGTCTGATAACAGTCTGACAACAGTCTGATAACAGCCTGATAGCAGTCTGATAGCGGTCTGATAACAGCCTGATAATGTCTGATAGCAGTCTGATAACAGTCTGATAGCAGTCTGATAACAGCCTGATAACAGTCTGATAGCAGTATGATAACAGTCTGATAGCAGTCTGATAACAGTCTGATAGCAGTCTGATAACAGTCTGATAGCAGTCTGATAGCATTCTGATAACGTCTGATAGCAGTATGATAACAGTATGATAACAGTTTGATAACAGTCTGATAACAGTCTGATAACAGTCTGATAACCGTCTAACAGTCTGATAGCATTCTGATAACCGTCTGATAACCGTCTGATAACAGTCTGACAACAGTCTGATAACAGTCTGACAACAGTATGATAGCAATCTGACAGCACAAGGATAGCAGTATGACAGCACTCTGATAGCAGTCTGATAACAGCCTGATAACAGTCTGATAGCAGTCTGATAACAGCCTGATAACGTCTGATAGCAGTATGATAACAGTCTGATAACAGTCTGATAGCAGTCTGATAGCCGTCTGATAACAGTCTGATAACAGTCTGATAGCAGTCTGATAACAGTCTGATAGCAGTCTGATAACCGTCTGATAACAGTCTGATAACAGTCTGATAGCAGTCTGATAACCGTCTGATAACAGTCTGATAACAGTCTGATAACAGTCTGACAACAGTCTGATAACAGTCTGATAACAGTCTGATAGCCGTCTGATAACAGTCTGATAACAGTCTGATAGCAGTCTGATAACAGTCTGATAGCAGTCTGATAACAGTCTGATAACAGTCTGATAACCGTCTGATAACAGTCTGATAACAGTCTGATAGCCGTCTGATAACAGTCTGATAACAGTCTGATAGCAGTCTGATAACAGTCTGATAACCGTCTGATAACAGTTTGATAGCCGTCTGATAACAGTCTGATAACAGTCTGATAGCCGTCTGATAACAGTCTGATAACAGTCTGATAGCAGTCTGATAACAGTATGATAGCAATCTGACAGCACAAGGATAGCAGTATGACAGCACTCTGATAGCAGTCTGATAACAGCCTGATAACAGTCTGATAGCAGTCTGATAACAGCCTGATAACGTCTGATAGCAGTATGATAACAGTCTGATAACAGTCTGATAGCAGTCTGATAGCCGTCTGATAACAGTCTGATAACAGTCTGATAGCAGTCTGATAACAGTCTGATAGCAGTCTGATAACCGTCTGATAACAGTCTGATAACAGTCTGATAGCAGTCTGATAACCGTCTGATAACAGTCTGATAACAGTCTGATAACAGTCTGACAACAGTCTGATAACAGTCTGATAACAGTCTGATAGCCGTCTGATAACAGTCTGATAACAGTCTGATAGCAGTCTGATAACAGTCTGATAGCAGTCTGATAACAGTCTGATAACAGTCTGATAACCGTCTGATAACAGTCTGATAACAGTCTGATAGCCGTCTGATAACAGTCTGATAACAGTCTGATAGCAGTCTGATAACAGTCTGATAACCGTCTGATAACAGTTTGATAGCCGTCTGATAACAGTCTGATAGCCGTCTGATAACAGTCTGATAACAGTCTGATAGCAGTCTGATAACAGTCTGATAACAGTCTGATAACAGTCTGATAACAGTCTGATAACAGTCTGATAGCAGTCTGATAACAGTCTGATAACAGTCTGATAGCCGTCTGATAACAGTCTGATAACAGTCTGATAGCAGTCTGATAACAGTCTGATAACAGTCTGATAGCAGTCTGATAACCGTCTGATAACAGTCTGATAACAGTCTGATAACAGTCTGATAACAGTCTGATAACAGTCTGATAACAGTCTGATAGCATTCTGATAACAGTCTGATAACCGTCTGATAACAGTCTGATAACAGTCTGATAACAGTCTGATAACCGTCTGATAACAGTCTAACAGTCTGTTAACAGTGACAGCAGTCTGTTAACAGTGACAGCAGTCTGATAGCAGTTGGTAGAGGATGGTGCTGCAACACCAGGATTGTGGGTTTGATTCCCGCTGGGGACTCCCATACGTAAAATGTAAGCACGCATGACTGTAATTCACTTTGGATAAAGGGCATATATTATTAATATATTCTTATTTGTATTATTAGAATATTATTACAGGTGACATTTATTAAACACAGTTACATTTATCAGTCTGTAGTTATAAGACAAGACACTGTTTATCTTTGTATCAACACAGCACAACCTGGCTGTCACATCTGACCCCTGATGCCTGCAGCTTCCTCCTCAACCCTCACATAGTGAGAGGTGAGAGGTCAACTCTGGGATTGACTGCCTACCATGCCCCTTTTTACATGGAATGCATCAGGAGCAAAAACCAGGGAACCAGTTTATCTTTATATTCCTCTTTCGCTCTTCTTTTAATCTCTCTCTTTCTCTGTTTATGAACTGAATACATTGTGTGAATCCGTTTTCCCTAAGACTGTAGACGCACAGCCATTCTGGTTTGGAGACTGATAGGGGTCAGAGAACATATTGTATATTATACTGAACAAAAATGTAAACGCAACATGCAAAAATTTCAAAGATTTTACTGAGTTACAGTTCATATGAGGAAATCAGTCCATTGACATAAATTCATTAGGCCCTAATCTATGGATTTCACAAGACTGGGAATAAAGACATGTATTTGTTGGTCACAGATATATATTTTTTAAAGGTAGGGGCATGGATTAGAAAACCAGTCAGTATCTGGTGTGACCACCACTTGCCTCATGCAGCGCGACACATCTTCTTCGCATAAGCTGTTGATTGTATCCTGTGGGATGTTGTCCCACTCCTCTTCAATGGCTGTGCAAAGGTGCTGGATATTGGTGGGAACTGGAATTCCCTGTCGTACACATCGATCCAGAGCATCCCAAACATGCTCAATGGGTGACATGTCTGGTGAGTATACAGGCCAAGAGAACTGGGACATTTTCAACTTCCAGGAATTGCATACAGATCCTTGAGCATTATCATGCTGAAACATGAGGTGATGGCGGGGGATGAATGGCATGACAATGGGCCTCAGGATCTCGTCACGGTATCTCTGTGCATTGAAATTGCCATCGATAAAATGCAATTGTGTTCGTTGTCCGTTGCTTATGACATAACCCCACCGCCACCATGGGGCACTCGGTTCACAATGTGGACATCAGCAAACCGTTCGCCCACACAACGCCATACACGTGGCCTGCGATTGTGAGGCTGGTTGGAAGTACTGCCAAATTCTCTAAAATGACGTTGGAGGCAGTTTATGGTAAAGAAATGAACATTCGATTATCTGGAAACAGCTCTGGTGGACATTCTGCAGTCAGCATGTCAATTGCAATCTCCCTCAAAACTTGAGACATCTGTGGCATTGTGTTGTGCGACAAAACTGCACATTTTAGAGTGGCCTTTTTATTGTCCCCAGCACAAGTTGCACCTGTGTAATAATCACTCTGTTTATTCAGCTTCTTGATATGCCACACCTGTCAGGTGGATATATTAACTTGGTAAAGGAGAAATGCTCACTAACTGGGTTGTAAACAAATTTGTGCACAAAATGCACAAATTTGTGAAATAAAGCTTTTTTTTGTGAGTATGGAACATTTCTGGGATCTTTTCTTTCAGCTCATGAAACCTACACTTTAGATGTTGCGTTTATATTGAGAAATTGAATTGGTCTCGCGAAAGAGAATAAACTTCTTAGAACTCATTGACAGAGGCTACAATAACAGTAACCATGATGGAAAATGGAACAGTGGGCAAATACTGTCTCCTTACAGGGATCGTGTTTCTGTTTAATGGTGGGAGATGTACTGTCTATTTTCCTTCTCACCATACTGAAACTCTTTTTTGTCATCTGGTACTAATAACACTCCTTGCCCCTCACAAGAGAACCTCACATTAAAGCACATTTTGTGTGAGAGAACGCTCCCAAAAGGACTCTAAAGGACTTAAGCCCCATTGAAAGAAGTAAAATGTGTTTTCCAGCAGATTGACCTTGATAAATGACATAACATTATTAAGCACACAGAGGAATCTATCCTGACTGATTCAAGATGTTAAACGAAGTGTAAGATTCTCGGCCAAATGTGGTCTTAAACATGCTCCACTTGACTAAAGCTGAGCCATATCATCCTTTATGAGCAGATACTACGTATTTTGGTATCAGTGTCATATCCTGACAATCATGTAATGCTCTTGTCCTTATTGCAAGAGGGAACCTTGGCCGTAAGCTGTGGATACATCTGTAGACCGTCAGTCTAAGAGCAATGTCATTTTGTTGCCTAACAAGGATGCTATCATGATATTATATTCCTAACAGAATTGTCTGTCTGAAGCAGGGCTTTCCAACCCTGTACTTGAAGAGGTACCTTGCTGTAGGTTTAAACTCCAACCCTGTACTTGAAGAGGTACCTTCCTGTAGGTTTAAACTCCAACCCTGTACTTGAAGAGGTACCTTCCTGTAGGTTTAAACTCCAACCCTGTACTTGAAGAGGTACCTTCCTGTAGGTTTAAACTCCAACCCTGTACTTGAAGAGCTACCTTCCTGAAGGTTTAAACTCCAACCCTGTACTTGAAGAGCTACCTTCCTGAAGGTTTAAACTCCAACCCTGTACTTGAAGAGCTACCTTCCTGTAGGTTTGAACTCCAACCCTGTACTTGAAGAGGTACCTTCCTGTAGGTTTAAACTCCAACCCTGTACTTGAAGAGGTACCTTCCTGTAGGTTTAAACTCCAACCCTGCCCTTGAAGAGGTACCTTCCTGTAGGTTTAAACTCCAACCCTGTTCCTGAAGAGCTTCTGTACCTTCCTGTAGGTTTAAACTCCAACCCTGTTCCTGAAGAGCTTCTGTACCTTCCTGTAGGTTTAAACTCCAACCCTGTTCCTGAACAGCTTCTGTACCGTCCTGTAGGTTTAAACTCCGACCCTGTTCCTGAAGAGCTTCTGTACCTTCCTGTAGGTTTAAACTCCGACCCTGTTCCTGAAGAGCTTCTGTACCTTCCTGTAGGTTTAAACTCCAACCCTGTTCCTGAAGAGCTTCTGTACCTTCCTGTAGGTTTAAACTCCAACCCTGTTCCTGAAGAGCTTCTGTACCTTCCTGTAGGTTTAAACTCCAACCCTGTTCCTGAAGAGCTTCTGTACCTTCCTGTAGGTTTAAACTCCAACCCTGTTCCTGAAGAGCTTCTGTACCTTCCTGTAGGTTTAAACTCCAACCCTGTTCCTGAACAGCTTCTGTACCGTCCTGTAGGTTTAAACTCCGACCCTGTTCCTGAAGAGCTTCTGTACCTTCCTGTAGGTTTAAACTCCGACCCTGTTCCTGAAGAGCTTCTGTACCTTCCTGTAGGTTTAAACTCCAACCCTGTTCCTGAAGAGCTTCTGTACCTTCCTGTAGGTTTAAACTCCAACCCTGTTCCTGAAGAGCTTCTGTACCTTCCTGTAGGTTTAAACTCCAACCCTGTTCCTGAAGAGCTTCTGTACCTTCCTGTAGGTTTAAACTCCAACCCTGTTCCTGAAGAGCTTCTGTACCTTCCTGTAGGTTTAAACTCCAACCCTGTTCCTGAAGAGCTTCTGTACCTTCCTGTAGGTTTAAACTCCAACCCTGTTCCTGAAGAGCTTCTGTACCTTCCTGTAGGTTTAAACTCCAACCCTGTTCCTGAAGAGCTTCTGTACCTTCCTGTAGGTTTAAACTCCAACCCTGATCCTGAAGAGCTTCTGTACCTTCCTGTAGGTTTAAACTCCAACCCTGTTCCTGAAGAGCTTCTGTACCTTCCTGTAGGTTTAAACTCCAACCCTGTTCCTGAAGAGCTTCTGTACCTTCCTGTAGGTTTAAACTCCAACCCTGTTCCTGAACAGCTTCTGTATCTTCCTGTAGGTTTAAACTCCAACCCTGTTCCTGAAGAGCTTCTGTACCTTCCTGTAGGTTTAAACTCCAACCCTGTTCCTGAAGAGCTTCTGTACCTTCCTGTAGGTTTAAACTCCAACCCTGTTCCTGAACAGCTTCTGTACCTTCCTGTAGGTTTAAACTCCAACCCTGTTCCTGAACAGCTTCTGTACCTTCCTGTACTGTAGGTTTTCACTCCAAACCAAATTTAGCACACCTGATTTTATTAATTAGCTGGTTGATAACTGAATCAGGTTTGTGAAAACTGTGGTCAGAGTGAAAACCTACAGGAGGGTAGCTCTCCAGGAACAGGGTTGGAGAGCCCGGTCTGAAGCTTCCCTCTCCCCAGAGACTGTAGTAGCCTGTCCTCCAGAGCAGAGCACCTCTCTCAAAACCTCGGCCCAGTCACTCAGTCCACTGTGTTGGTGACCCCCAAGACGTCACTCAGTCTGCCTGTCCACTGTGTTGGTAACCCCGAGAGGTCACTCAGACTGCCTGTCCACTGTGTTGGTGACCACCAAGATGTCACTCAGACTGCCTGTCCACTGTGTTGGTATCCCCGAGAGGTCACTCAGACTGCCTGTCCACTGTGTTGGTAACCCCGAGAGGTCACTCAGACTGCCTGTCCACTGTGTTGGTAACCCCGAGAGGTCACTCAGACTGCCTGTCCACTGTGTTGGTGACCCCGAGAGGTCACTCAGACTGCCTGTCCACTGTGTTGGTGACCCAGAGAGGTCACTCAGACTGCCTGTCCACTGTGTTGGTGACCCAGAGAGGTCACTCAGACTGCCTGTCCACTGTGTTGGGAACCCCGAGAGGTCACTCAGACTGCCTGTCCACTGTGTTGGTGACCACCAAGATGTCACTCAGACTGCCTGTCCACTGTGTTGGTAACCCCGAGAGGTCACTCAGACTGCCTGTCCACTGTGTTGGTGACCACCAAGATGTCACTCAGACTGCCTGTCCACTGTGTTGGTAACCCCGAGAGGTCACTCAGACTGCCTGTCCACTGTGTTGGTGACCCAGAGAGGTCACTCAGACTGCCTGTCCACTGTGTTGGTGACCCAGAGAGGTCACTCAGACTGCCTGTCCACTGTGTTGGTGACCCCAAGACATCACTCAGACTGCCTGTCCACTGTGTTGGTGACCCCAATACGTCACTCAAACTGCCTGTCCACTGTGTTGGTGACCCCCAATACGTCACTCGGTCTGCCTGTCCACTGTGTTGGTAACCCCGAGAGGTCACTCAGACTGCCTGTCCACTGTGTTGGTGACCACCAAGATGTCACTCAGACTGCCTGTCCACTGTGTTGGTAACCCCGAGAGGTCACTCAGACTGCCTGTCCACTGTGTTGGTGACCACCAAGATGTCACTCAGACTGCCTGTCCACTGTGTTGGTAACCCCGAGAGGTCACTCAGACTGCCTGTCCACTGTGTTGGTGACCCAGAGAGGTCACTCAGACTGCCTGTCCACTGTGTTGGTGACCCAGAGAGGTCACTCAGACTGCCTGTCCACTGTGTTGGTGACCCCAAGACATCACTCAGACTGCCTGTCCACTGTGTTGGTGACCCCAATACGTCACTCAAACTGCCTGTCCACTGTGTTGGTGACCCCCAATACGTCACTCGGTCTGCCTGTCCACTGTGTTGGTGACCCCCAATACGTCACTCGGTCTGCCTGTCCACTGTGTTGGTAACCCCGAGAGGTCACTCAGACTGCCTGTCCACTGTGTTGGTGACCCCAATACGTCACTCAAACTGCCTGTCCACTGTGTTGGTGACCCCCAATACGTCACTCGGTCTGCCTGTCCACTGTGTTGGTAACCCCCGAGAGGTCACTCAGACTGCCTGTCCACTGTGTTGGTAACTTCCAAGACGTCACTCAGACTGCCTGTCCACTGTGTTGGTAACCCCCAAGACGTCACTCAGACTGCCTGTCCACTGTGTTGGTGACCCACAAGAGGTCACTCAGACTGCCTGTCCACTGTGTTGGTGACCCACAAGAGTTTACTCAGACTGCCCGTCCACTCTGGGGAGATATTTGTGAATATGGTTGTATAAATCACAATAAAAATATGCTTGGAAAACAACATGAAGTCAGACACGGGAATCCTCTGATCTTCCTCAGGCCTCTTCTCTCTTCCTACTGAGAGAAGGGGAAACATGCAGGGACACCACACTCACATCTGAGACAAAATAAACCCATAAAAAGCTCAACATGGATCGGGCCCGAATGAACCTTAAAACCTCCTCGTGGAAAACAGATGTTTTCTAACAGTCCGTTTAAATGGAGGAGGCTCACAGAGGCACTGACCCAACGCTGAGAACTACCACTTTAAGAACCAGGATGACCCTTTTCCTCTGAGTAAACAGGTGTTGTGCTCTCTCCTTACATCCAATGTTCCCCACTCACGGCTAAACATTCACTTTTCACTTGACCACAGGCAGCTACTCATGCTGAGGTTTGTGAATGAGTAATATCAATGGAAAAAGAAAAAAGAAACAGGGTTGAGTCATGGTGCTTCAAGAGCTCTAACAAATCAGAACAGATTCACTAGAGGCAACACACATATGTGAAATAACAACTCTGTTAAACCCACTACTACTACAGTCTGTTTGCATAACAACTCTTTTAAACCCACTACTACTACAGTCTGTTTCCATAACAACTCTGTTAAACCCACTACTCCTACAGTCTGTTTCCATAACAACTCTTTTAAACCCACTACTCCTACAGTCTGTTTCCATAACAACTCTTTTAAACCCACTACTACTACAATCTGTTTCCATAACAACTCTGTTAAACCCACTACTACTACAGTCTGTTTCCATAACAACTCTGTTAAACACACTACTCCTACAGTCTGTTTCCATAACAACTCTTTTAAACCCACTACTACTACAATCTGTTTCCATAACAACTCTGTTAAACCCACTACTACTACAGTCTGTTTCCATAACAACTCTGTTAAACACACTACTCCTACAGTCTGTTTCCATAACAACTCTGTTAAACCCACTACTACTACAGTCTGTTTCCATAACAACTCTGTTAAACCCACTACTCCTACAGTCTGTTTCCATAACAACTCTGTTAAACCCACTACTACTACAGTCTATTTCCATCACAATGTTGTTCTATTGGACTTCATTCACTTAGCAGTTTGATTGAGTGCACCCATATTGTAAGGAATGTTTTCTTTATGGGTACATCAATAATGGCATTACTGTACAGTGCTCTTTAACTTTTTGACTACTGTGAATTGATGCTCGTACATGTCCAGTTTGAGTAGTCACATTGATGCCCTTACACGCAGCGGTGGAAAAAGTAACCACTTGTCATACTTGAGTAAAAGTAAAGATACCTTAATAGAAAATGACTCAAATAAAAGTGAAAGTCACCCAGTAAAATACTACTTGAGTAAAAGTCTGAAAATATTTGTTTTGAAATATACTTAAGTATCAATAGTAAAAGGAAAAGGAAAAGTATAAATTCAAATTCCTTATATTAAACAAACGAGACGGCACAATTTTCATGTTTTTGTAATTTACGGGTGGCCAGGGGCACACGCTCAGACAAATTTTACAAACGAAGCATGTATTTAGTGAGTCCGCCAGATCAGAGGCAGTAGCGATGACCAGGGATGTTCTCTTGATAAGTGTGTGAATTAGACCATTTCCCTGTCCTGCTAAGCATTCAAAATGTAACGAGTACATTTGTGTGCCAGGGAAAATGTATAGAGTAAAATGTACATCATTTTCTTTAGGAATGTAGTGAAGTAAAAGTAAAAGTTGTAAATAAATAGGAAAGTAAAGTACAGATACCAAAAAAAACTACTGAGGTTGTACTTTCAACTATTTTTACTTAAATACTTTACACCACTGCTTACATGTCCAGTCTGAGTAATCACATTCGATATTCACCATGTCAGAGTGCAGGATCAATTCTCCACAGGACAGATAGAACTTACTAATACCCTGTTCCATCAGGATCAATACTCCACAGTACAGATAGAACTTACTAATACCCTGTTCCATCAGAATCAATACTCCACAGTACAGATAGAACTTACTAATACCCTGTTCCATCAGGATCAATACTCCACAGTACAGATAGAACTTACTAATACCCTGTTCCATCAGGATCAATACTCCACAGTACAGATAGAACTTACTAATACCCTGTTCCATCAGGATCAATACTCCACAGTACAGATAGAACTTACTAATACCCTGTTTCATCAGGATCAATACTCCACGGTACAGATAGGACTTACTAATACCCTGTTCCATCAGGATCAATACTCCACAGTACAGATAGAACTTACTAATACCCTGTTCCATCAGGATCAATACTCCACAGTACAGATAGAACTTACTAATACCCTGTTCCATCAGGATCAATACTCCACAGTACAGATAGAACTTACTAATACCCTGTTCCATCAGGATCAATACTCCACAGTACAGATAGAACTTACTAATACCCTGTTCCATCAGGATCAATACTCCACGGTACAGATAGGACTTACTATCACCCCGTTCCGTCAGGATCAATTCTCCACAGTACAGATAGGACTTACTAATACCCTGTTCCATCAGGATCAATACTCCACAGTACAGATAGGACTTACTATCACCCCGTTCCATCAGGATCAATACTCCACAGGACAGATAGGACTTACTATCACCCCGTTCCGTCAGGATCAATACTCCACAGTACAGATAGGACTTACTATCACCCTGTTCCATCAGGATCAATACTCCACAGTACAGATAGGAATTACTAATATCCTGTTCCATCAGGATTAATACTCCACAGGACAGATAGGTCTTACTATCACCCTGTTCCATCAGGATCAATACTCCACAGGACAGATAGGTCTTACTATCACCCCGTTCCATCAGGATCAATACTCCACAGTACAGATAGGACTTACTAATACCCTGTTCCATCAGGATTAATACTCCACAGGACAGATAGGTCTTACTATCACCCTGTTCCATCAGGATCAATACTCCACAGGACAGATAGGTCTTACTATCACCCTGTTCCGTCAGGATTAATACTCCACAGGACAGATAGGTCTTACTATCACCCCGTTCCATCAGGATCAATACTCCACAGGACAGATAGGTCTTACTATCACCCCGTTCCATCAGGATTAATACTCCACAGGACAGATAGGTCTTACTATCACCCCGTTCCGTCAGGATTAATACTCCACAGGACAGATAGGTCTTACTATCACCCCGTTCCATCAGGATTAATACTCCACAGGACAGATAGGTCTTACTATCACCCCGTTCCATCAGGATTAATACTCCACAGGACAGATAGGTCTTACTATCACCCCGTTCCGTCAGGATTAATACTCCACAGGACAGATAGGTCTTACTATCACCCCGTTCCATCAGGATTAATACTCCACAGGACAGATAGGTCTTACTATCACCCTGTTCCGTCAGGATTAATACTCCACAGGACAGATAGGTCTTACTATCACCCTGTTCCGTCAGGATTAATACTCCACAGGACAGATAGGTCTTACTATCACCCTGTTCCGTCAGGATTAATACTCCACAGGACAGATAGGTCTTACTATCACCCTGTTCCGTCAGGATTAATACTCCACAGGACAGATAGGTCTTACTATCACCCTGTTCCGTCAGGATTAATACTCCACAGGACAGATAGGTCTTACTATCACCCTGTTCCGTCAGGATTAATACTCCACAGGACAGATAGGTCTTACTATCACCCTGTTCCGTCAGGATTAATACTCCACAGGACAGATAGGTCTTACTATCACCCCGTTCCATCAGGATCAATACTCCACAGGACAGATAGGTCTTATTATCACCCCGTTCCATCAGGATTAATACTCCACAGGACAGATAGGTCTTACTATCACCCCGTTCCGTCAGGATTAATACTCCACAGGACAGATAGGTCTTACTATCACCCCGTTCCATCAGGATTAATACTCCACAGGACAGATAGGTCTTACTATCACCCCGTTCCATCAGGATTAATACTCCACAGGACAGATAGGTCTTACTATCACCCCGTTCCGTCAGGATTAATACTCCACAGGACAGATAGGTCTTACTATCACCCCGTTCCATCAGGATTAATACTCCACAGGACAGATAGGTCTTACTATCACCCTGTTCCGTCAGGATTAATACTCCACAGGACAGATAGGTCTTACTATCACCCTGTTCCGTCAGGATTAATACTCCACAGGACAGATAGGTCTTACTATCACCCTGTTCCGTCAGGATTAATACTCCACAGGACAGATAGGTCTTACTATCACCCTGTTCCGTCAGGATTAATACTCCACAGGACAGATAGGTCTTACTATCACCCTGTTCCGTCAGGATTAATACTCCACAGGACAGATAGGTCTTACTATCACCCTGTTCCGTCAGGATTAATACTCCACAGGACAGATAGGTCTTACTATCACCCCGTTCCATCAGGATCAATACTCCACAGGACAGATAGGTCTTACTAATACCCCGTTCCATCAGGATCAATACTCCACAGGACAGATAGGTCTTACTATCACCCTGTTCCGTCAGGATTAATACTCCACAGGACAGATAGGTCTTACTATCACCCCGTTCCATCAGGATCAATACTCCACAGGACAGATAGGTCTTACTATCACCCTGTTCCATCAGGATCAATACTCCACAGGACAGATAGGTCTTACTATCACCCCGTTCCATCAGGATCAATACTCCACGGGACAGATAGGTCTTACTATCACCCTGTTCCATCAGGATCAATACTCCACAGGACAGATAGGTCTTACTATCACCCCGTTCCATCAGGATCAATACTCCACAGGACAGATAGGTCTTACTATCACCCTGTTCCATCAGGATCAATACTCCACAGGACAGATAGGTCTTACTATCACCCCGTTCCATCAGGATCAATACTCCACGGGACAGATAGGTCTTACTATCACCCTGTTCCGTCAGGATTAATACTCCACAGGACAGATAGGTCTTACTATCACCCCGTTCCATCAGGATCAATACTCCACAGGACAGATAGGTCTTACTATCACCCCGTTCCATCAGGATCAATACTCCACAGGACAGATAGGAATTACTATCACCCCATTCCATCAGGATCAATACTCCACGGGACAGATAGGTCTTACTATCACCCTGTTCCGTCAGGATTAATACTCCACAGGACAGATAGGTCTTACTATCACCCCGTTCCATCAGGATCAATACTCCACAGGACAGATAGGTCTTACTATCACCCCGTTCCATCAGGATCAATACTCCACAGGACAGATAGGTCTTACTATCACCCCGTTCCATCAGGATCAATACTCCACAGGACAGATAGGACTTACTATCACCCCATTCCATCAGGATCAATACTCCACAGGACAGATAGGTCTTACTATCACCCTGTTCCGTCAGGATTAATACTCCACAGGACAGATAGGTCTTACTATCACCCTGTTCCGTCAGGATTAATACTCCACAGGACAGATAGGTCTTACTATCACCCTGTTCCGTCAGGATTAATACTCCACAGGACAGATAGGTCTTACTACCACCCTGTTCCGTCAGGATTAATACTCCACAGGACAGATAGGTCTTACTATCACCCTGTTCCATCAGGATTAATACTCCACAGGACAGATAGGTCTTACTATCACCCTGTTCCATCAGGATTAATACTCCACAGGACAGATAGGTCTTACTATCACCCCGTTCCATCAGGATTAATACTCCACAGGACAGATAGGTCTTACTATCACCCTGTTCCGTCAGGATTAATACTCCACAGGACAGATAGGTCTTACTATCACCCTGTTCCATCAGGATTAATACTCCACAGGACAGATAGGTCTTACTATCACCCTGTTCCGTCAGGATTAATACTCCACAGGACAGATAGGTCTTACTATCACCCCGTTCCGTCAGGATTAATACTCCACAGGACAGATAGGTCTTACTATCACCCCGTTCCATCAGGATTAATACTCCACAGGACAGATAGGTCTTACTAATACCCCGTTCCATCAGGATTAATACTCCACAGGACAGATAGGTCTTACTATCACCCTGTTCCGTCAGGATTAATACTCCACAGGACAGATAGGTCTTACTATCACCCTGTTCCGTCAGGATTAATACTCCACAGGACAGATAGGTCTTACTATCACCCTGTTCCGTCAGGATTAATACTCCACAGGACAGATAGGTCTTACTTACACCCCGTTCCATCAGGATTAATACTCCACAGGAAAGATAGGTCTTACTTTCACCCTGTTCCGTCAGGATTAATACTCCACAGGACAGATAGGTCTTACTATCACCCTGTTCCGTCAGGATTAATACTCCACAGGACAGATAGGTCTTACTATCACCCTGTTCCGTCAGGATTAATACTCCACAGGACAGATAGGTCTTACTATCACCCTGTTCCGTCAGGATTAATACTCCACAGGACAGATAGGTCTTACTATCACCCTGTTCCGTCAGGATTAATACTCCACAGGACAGATAGGTCTTACTATCACCCTGTTCCGTCAGGATTAATACTCCACAGGACAGATAGGTCTTACTATCACCCTGTTCCGTCAGGATTAATACTCCACAGGACAGATAGGTCTTACTATCACCCTGTTCCATCAGGATTAATACTCCACAGGACAGATAGGTCTTACTATCACCCTGTTCCATCAGGATTAATACTCCACAGGACAGATAGGTCTTACTAATACCCTGTTCCATCAGGATTAATACTCCACAGGACAGATAGGACTTACTATCACCCCGTTCCATCAGGATCAATACTCCACAGGACAGATAGGTCTTACTATCACCCCGTTCCATCAGGATCAATACTCCACAGGACAGATAGGACTTACTATCACCCCGTTCCATCAGGATCAATACTCCACAGGACAGATAGGTCTTACTATCACCCTGTTCCGTCAGGATTAATACTCCACAGGACAGATAGGTCTTACTATCACCCTGTTCCGTCAGGATTAATACTCCACAGGACAGATAGGTCTTACTATCACCCTGTTCCGTCAGGATTAATACTCCACAGGACAGATAGGTCTTACTATCACCCTGTTCCGTCAGGATTAATACTCCACAGGACAGATAGGTCTTACTATCACCCTGTTCCATCAGGATTAATACTCCACAGGACAGATAGGTCTTACTATCACCCTGTTCCATCAGGATTAATACTCCACAGGACAGATAGGTCTTACTATCACCCCGTTCCATCAGGATTAATACTCCACAGGACAGATAGGTCTTACTATCACCCCGTTCCATCAGGATTAATACTCCACAGGAAAGATAGGTCTTACTTTCACCCTGTTCCGTCAGGATTAATACTCCACAGGACAGATAGGTCTTACTATCACCCTGTTCCGTCAGGATTAATACTCCACAGGACAGATAGGTCTTACTATCACCCTGTTCCATCAGGATTAATACTCCACAGGACAGATAGGTCTTACTATCACCCTGTTCCATCAGGATTAATACTCCACAGGACAGATAGGACTTACTATCACCCCGTTCCATCAGGATCAATACTCCACAGGACAGATAGGACTTACTATCACCCTGTTCCATCAGGATTAATACTCCACAGGACAGATAGGTCTTACTATCACCCTGTTCCTCTCTCCGTTCTACCTTCACTTCCTCCTTCCCTTGTGGGCAATAATGTATCACAGCATCAGTGAATTAAGGCAGAGTTTATCGGTGAATTAATGCAGAGCTCTAGCTTCACTGTCGTGGAAAAAGCAGTTTGCACCCACCGTATCTCATCCCTGATAATATTACGGGGGATGTAGGGGTGAGTCACAAGCCAATCACCCCCCTGAGGTACATACATACCCCTCTCCCCCTCTAGGGAGGGTGAGCTACATACATACCCCTCTCCCCCTCTAGGGAGGGTGAGGCACATACATACCCCTCTCCCCCTCTAGGGAGGGTGAGGCACACACATACCCCTCTCCCCCTCTAGGGAGGGTGAGGCACATACATACCCCTCTCCCCCTCTAGGGAGGGTGAGGCACACACATACCCCTCTCCCCCTCTAGGGAGGGTGAGGTACATACATACCCCTCTCCCCCTCTAGGGAGGGTGAGGCACATACATACCCCTCTCCCCCTCTAGGGAGGGTGAGGTACATACATACCCCTCTCCCCCTCTAGGGAGGGTGAGGTACATACATACCCCTCTCCCCCTCTAGGGAAGGTGAGGTACATACATACCCCTCTCCCCCTCTAGGGAGGGTGAGGTACATACATACCCCTCTCCCCCTCTAGGGAAGGTGAGGTACATACATACCCATCTCCCCCTCTAGGGAGGGTGAGCTACATACATACCCCTCTCCCCCTCTAGGGAGGGTGAGGTACATACATACCCCTCTAGGGAGGGTGAGGCACATACATACCCCTCTCCCCCTCTAGGGAGGGTGAGGCACATACATACCCCTCTCCCCTCTAGGGAGGGTGAGGTACATACATACCCCTCTCCCCCTCTAGGGAGGGTGAGGTACATACATACCCCTCTCCCCCTCTAGGGAGGGTGAGGTACATACATACCCCTCTAGGGAGGGTGAGGCACATACATACCCCTCTCCCCCTCTAGGGAGGGTGAGGCACATACATACCCCTCTCCCCTCTAGGGAGGGTGAGGTACATACATACCCCTCTCCCCCTCTAGGGAGGGTGAGGCACATACATACCCCTCTCCCCCTCTAGGGAGGGTGAGGCACATACATACCCCTCTCCACCTCTAGGGAGGGTGAGGCACATACATACCCCTCTCCGCCTCTAGGGAGGGTGAGGTAAATACATACCCCTCTCCCCCTCTAGGGAGGGTGAGGTACATACCCCTCTCCCCCTCTAGGGAGGGTGAGGTACATATATACCCCTCTCCCCCTCTAGGGAGGGTGAGGCACATATATACCCCTCTCCCCCTCTAGGTAGGGTGAGGTACATACATACCCCTCTCCCCCTCTAGGTAGGGTGAGGTACATACATACCCCTCTCCCCCTCTAGGGAGGGTGAGGTACATACATACCCCTCTCCCCCTCTAGGGAGGGTGAGGTACATACATACCCCTCTCCCCCTCTAGGGAAGGTGAGGTACATACATACCCCTCTAGGGAGGGTGAGCTACATACATACCCCTCTAGGGAGGGTGAGGCACATACATACCCCTCTCCCCCTCTAGGGAGGGTGAGGCACATACATACCCCTCTCCCCTCTAGGGAGGGTGAGGTACATACATACCCCTCTCCCCCTCTAGGGAGGGTGAGGTACATACATACCCCTCTCCCCCTCTAGGGAGGGTGAGGCACATACATACACCTCTCCCCCTCTAGGGAGGGTGAGGCACATACATACCCCTCTCCCCCTCTAGGGAGGGTGAGGTACATACATACCCCTCTCCCCCTCTAGGGAGGGTGAGGTACATACATACCCCTCTCCCCTCTAGGGAGGGTGAGGCACATACATACCCCTCTCCCCCTCTAGGGAGGGTGAGGCACATACATACCCCTCTCCCCTCTAGGGAGGGTGAGGTACATACATACCCCTGTCCCCCTCTAGGGAGGGTGAGGTACATACATACCCCTCTCCCCCTCTAGGGAGGGTGAGGCACATACATACCCCTCTCCCCCTCTAGGGAGGGTGAGGTACATACATACCCCTCTCCCCCTCTAGGGAGGGTGAGGCACATACATACCCCTCTCCCCCTCTAGGTAGGGTGAGGTACATACATACCCCTCTCCCCCTCTAGGGAGGGTGAGGTACATACATACCCCTCGCCCCCTCTAGGGAGGGTGAGGTACACACATACCCCTCTCCCCCTCTAGGGAGGGTGAGGTACATACATACCCCTCTCCCCCTCTAGGGAGGGTGAGGTACACACATACCCCTCTCTTCCTCTAGGGAGGGTGAGGTACATACATACCCCTCTCCCCCTCTAGGGAGGGTGAGGTACATACATACCCCTCTCCCACTCTAGGGAGGGTGAGGTATATACATACCCCTCTCCCCCTCTAGGGAGGGTGAGGTACATACATACCCCTCTCCCCCTCTAGGGAGGGTGAGGTACATACATACCCCTCTCCCCCTCTAGGGAGGGTGAGGTACATACATACCCCTCTCCCCCTCTAGGGAGGGTGAGGTAAATCTGAGAACTGGAAACGTTTCCTTTCTAACCCACTCCCATCCTCATCCCTGGCAAGAAAGTCCAATGATCTATGGTCAGTCCATCCTTACTGTGAGGAACATGGAGACCTGAGAGAGATAGTCAGTCCTGATGAGGGATCATCTGTTTCAGTCCTGACCAGGGATCATCTGTTTCAGTCCTGACCAGGGATCATCTGTTTCAGTCCTGACCAGGGATCATCTGTTTCAGTCCTGACCAGGGATCATCTGTTTCAGTCCTGACGTGGGATCATCTGTTTCAGTCCTGACGTGGGATCATCTGTTTCAGTCCTGACGTGGGATCATCTGTTTCAGTCCTGACGTGGGATCATCTGTTTCACTCCTGATGAGGGATCATCTGTTTCAGTCCTGACGTGGGATCATCTGTTTCAGTCCTGACGTGGGATCATCTGTTTCAGTCCTGACCAGGGATCATCTGTTTCAGTCCTGGCGTGGGATCATCTGTTTCAGTCCTGACCAGGGATCATCTGTTTCAGTCCTGACCAGGGATCATCTGTTTCAGTCCTGACCAGGGATCATCTGTTTCAGTCCTGACCAGGGATCATCTGTTTCAGTCCTGACCAGGGATCGTCTGTTTCAGTCCTGACCAGGGATCGTCTGTTTCAGTCCTGACCAGGGATCATCTGTTTCAGTCCTGACGTGGGATCATCTGTTTCAGTCCTGACCAGGGATCATCTGTTTCAGTCCTGACCAGGGATCATCTGTTTCAGTCCTGAGCAGGGATCATCTGTTTCAGTCCTGACCAGGGATCATCTGTTTCAGTCCTGACCAGGGATCATCTGTTTCAGTCCTGGCCAAGGATCATCTGTTTCAGTCCTGACCAGGGATCATCTGTTTCAGTCCTGACCAGGGATCATCTGGTTCAGTCCTGACCAGGGATCATCTGTTTCAGTCCTGACGTGGGTTCATCTGTTTCAGTCCTGACCAGGGATCATCTGTTCCAGTCCTGACCAGGGATCATCTGTTTCAGTCCTGACGTGGGATCATCTGTTTCAGTCCTGACCAGGGATCATCTGTTTCAGTCCTGACCAGGGATCATCTGTTTCAGTCCTGATGAGGGATCATCTGTTTCAGTCCTGACCAGGGATCATCTGTTTCAGTCCTGACCAGGGATCATCTGTTTCAGTCCTGACCAGGGATCATCTGTTTCAGTCCTGACCAGGGATCATCTGTTTCAGTCCTGACCAGGGATCATCTGGTTCAGTCCTGACGTGGGATCATCTGGTTCAGTCCTGACGTGGGATCATCTGTTTCAGTCCTGACCAGGGATCATCTGTTTCAGTCCTGATGTGGGATCATCTGTTTCAGTCCTGACCAGGGATCATCTGTTTCAGTCCTGACGTGGGATCATCTGTTTCAGTCCTGACGTGGGATCATCTGTTTCAGTCCTGACGTGGGATCATCTGTTTCAGTCCTGACGTGGGATCATCTGTTTCAGTCCTGGCGTGGGATCATCTGTTTCACTCCTGATGTGGGATCATCTGTTTCAGTCCTGACGTGGGATCATCTGTTTCAGTCCTGACGTGGGATCATCTGTTTCAGTCCTGACAAGGGATCATCTGTTTCAGTCCTGACTTGGGATCATCTGTTTCAGTCCTGACCAGGGATCATCTGTTTCAGTCCTGACCAGGGATCATCTGTTTCAGTCCTGATGAGGGATCATCTGTTTCAGTCCTGACCAGGGATCATCTGTTTCAGTCCTGACCAGGGATCATCTGTTTCAGTCCTGACCAGGGATCATCTGTTTCAGTCCTGACCAGGGATCATCTGGTTCAGTCCTGACCAGGGATCATCTGTTTCAGTCCTGATGTGGGATCATCTGTTTCAGTCCTGACGTGGGATCATCTGTTTCAGTCCTGACCAGGGATCATCTGTTTCAGTCCTGACGTGGGATCATCTGTTTCAGTCCTGACCAGGGATCATCTGTTTCAGTCCTGACCAGGGATCATCTGTTTCAGTCCTGACCAGGGATCATCTGTTTCAGTCCTGACCAGGGATCATCTGTTTCAGTCCTGACGTGGGATCATCTGTTTCAGTCCTGGCGTGGGATCATCTGTTTCACTCCTGATGTGGGATCATCTGTTTCAGTCCTGACGTGGGATCATCTGTTTCAGTCCTGACGTGGGATCATCTGTTTCAGTCCTGACCAGGGATCATCTGTTTCAGTCCTGACGTGGGATCATCTGTTTCAGTCCTGACCAGGGATCATCTGTTTCAGTCCTGACCAGGGATCATCTGTTTCAGTCCTGATGAGGGATCATCTGTTTCAGTCCTGACCAGGGATCATCTGTTTCAGTCCTGACCAGGGATCATCTGTTTCAGTCCTGACCAGGGATCATCTGTTTCAGTCCTGACCAGGGATCATCTGGTTCAGTCCTGACCAGGGATCATCTGTTTCAGTCCTGATGTGGGATCATCTGTTTCAGTCCTGACGTGGGATCATCTGTTTCAGTCCTGACCAGGGATCATCTGTTTCAGTCCTGACGTGGGATCATCTGTTTCAGTCCTGACCAGGGATCATCTGTTTCAGTCCTGACCAGGGATCATCTGTTTCAGTCCTGACCAGGGATCATCTGTTTCAGTCCTGACCAGGGATCATCTGTTTCAGTCCTGACCAGGGATCATCTGTTTCAGTCCTGACCAGGGATCATCTGTTTCAGTCCTGACGTGGGATCATCTGTTTCACTCCTGATGAGGGATCATCTGTTTCAGTCCTGACCAGGGATCATCTGTTTCAGTCCTGACCAGGGATCATCTGTTTCAGTCCTGACGTGGGATCATCTGTTTCAGCCTGACCAGGGATCGTCTGTTTCAGTCCTGACCAGGGATCATCTGTTTCAGTCCTGACGTGGGATCATCTGTTTCAGTCCTGACCAGGGATCATCTGTTTCAGTCCTGACCAGGGATCATCTGTTTCAGTCCTGAGCAGGGATCATCTGTTTCAGCCCTGACCAGGGATCATCTGTTTCAGTCCTGACCAGGGATCATCTGTTTCGGTCCTGACCAGGGATCATCTGTTTCAGTCCTGACCAGGGATCATCTGTTTCAGTCCTGGCGTGGGATCATCTGTTTCAGTCCTGACCAGGGATCATCTGTTTCAGTCCTGACTTGGGATCATCTGTTTCAGTCCTGACGTGGGATCATCTGTTTCAGTCCTGACGAGGGATCATCTGTTTCAGTCCTGACGTGGGATCATCTGTTTCGGTCCTGACCAGGGATCATCTGTTTCAGTCCTGACCAGGGATCATCTGTTTCAGTCCTGACCAGGGATCATCTGTTTCAGTCCTGACGTGGGATCATCTGTTTCAGTCCTGACCAGGGATCATCTGGTTCAGTCCTGACCAGGGATCATCTGTTTCAGTCCTGACCAGGGATCATCTGTTTCAGTCCTGACGTGGGATCATCTGTTTCAGTCCTGACGTGGGATCATCTGTTTCAGTCCTGATGAGGGATCATCTTTTTCAGTCCTGACCAGGGATCATCTGTTTCAGTCCTGACCAGGGATCATCTGTTTCAGTCCTGACCAGGGATCATCTGTTTCAGTCCTGACGTGGGATCATCTGTTTCAGTCCTGACCAGGGATCATCTGTTTCAGTCCTGACCAGGGATCATCTGTTTCAGTCCTGACCAGGGATCATCTGTTTCAGTCCTGACCAGGGATCATCTGTTTCAGTCCTGACCAGGGATCATCTGTTTCAGTCCTGATGTGGGATCATCTGTTTCAGTCCTGACGTGGGATCATCTGTTTCAGTCCTGACCAGGGATCATCTGTTTCAGTCCTGACGTGGGATCATCTGTTTCAGTCCTGACGTGGGATCATCTGTTTCAGTCCTGACGTGGGATCATCTGTTTCAGTCCTGGCGTGGGATCATCTGTTTCACTCCTGATGTGGGATCATCTGTTTCAGTCCTGATGAGGGATCATCTTTTTCAGTCCTGACCAGGGATCATCTGTTTCAGTCCTGACCGGGGATCATCTGTTTCAGTCCTGACCAGGGATCATCTGTTTCAGTCCTGACGTGGGATCATCTGTTTCAGTCCTGACCAGGGATCATCTGTTTCAGTCCTGACCAGGGATCATCTGTTTCAGTCCTGACCAGGGATCATCTGTTTCAGTCCTGACCAGGGATCATCTGTTTCAGTCCTGACCAGGGATCATCTGTTTCAGTCCTGATGTGGGATCATCTGTTTCAGTCCTGACGTGGGATCATCTGTTTCAGTCCTGACCAGGGATCATCTGTTTCAGTCCTGACGTGGGATCATCTGTTTCAGTCCTGACGTGGGATCATCTGTTTCAGTCCTGACGTGGGATCATCTGTTTCAGTCCTGGCTTGGGATCATCTGTTTCACTCCTGATGTGGGATCATCTGTTTCAGTCCTGACGTGGGATCATCTGTTTCAGTCCTGACGTGGGATCATCTGTTTCAGTCCTGACGAGGGATCATCTGTTTCAGTCCTGACGTGGGATCATCTGTTTCAGTCCTGACCAGGGATCATCTGTTTCAGTCCTGACCAGGGATCATCTGTTTCAGTCCTGACCAGGGATCATCTGTTTCAGTCCTGACGTGGGATCATCTGTTTCAGTCCTGGCGTGGGATCATCTGTTTCACTCCTGATGTGGGATCATCTGTTTCAGTCCTGACGTGGGATCATCTGTTTCAGTCCTGACGTGGGATCATCTGTTTCAGTCCTGACCAGGGATCATCTGTTTCAGTCCTGACGTGGGATCATCTGTTTCAGTCCTGACCAGGGATCATCTGTTTCAGTCCTGACCAGGGATCATCTGTTTCAGTCCTGATGAGGGATCATCTGTTTCAGTCCTGACCAGGGATCATCTGTTTCAGTCCTGACCAGGGATCATCTGTTTCAGTCCTGACCAGGGATCATCTGTTTCAGTCCTGACCAGGGATCATCTGGTTCAGTCCTGACCAGGGATCATCTGTTTCAGTCCTGATGTGGGATCATCTGTTTCAGTCCTGACGTGGGATCATCTGTTTCAGTCCTGACCAGGGATCATCTGTTTCAGTCCTGACGTGGGATCATCTGTTTCAGTCCTGACCAGGGATCATCTGTTTCAGTCCTGACCAGGGATCATCTGTTTCAGTCCTGACCAGGGATCATCTGTTTCAGTCCTGACCAGGGATCATCTGTTTCAGTCCTGACGTGGGATCATCTGTTTCAGTCCTGGCGTGGGATCATCTGTTTCACTCCTGATGTGGGATCATCTGTTTCAGTCCTGACGTGGGATCATCTGTTTCAGTCCTGACGTGGGATCATCTGTTTCAGTCCTGACCAGGGATCATCTGTTTCAGTCCTGACGTGGGATCATCTGTTTCAGTCCTGACCAGGGATCATCTGTTTCAGTCCTGACCAGGGATCATCTGTTTCAGTCCTGATGAGGGATCATCTGTTTCAGTCCTGACCAGGGATCATCTGTTTCAGTCCTGACCAGGGATCATCTGTTTCAGTCCTGACCAGGGATCATCTGTTTCAGTCCTGACCAGGGATCATCTGGTTCAGTCCTGACCAGGGATCATCTGTTTCAGTCCTGATGTGGGATCATCTGTTTCAGTCCTGACGTGGGATCATCTGTTTCAGTCCTGACCAGGGATCATCTGTTTCAGTCCTGACGTGGGATCATCTGTTTCAGTCCTGACCAGGGATCATCTGTTTCAGTCCTGACGTGGGATCATCTGTTTCACTCCTGATGAGGGATCATCTGTTTCAGTCCTGACGTGGGATCATCTGTTTCAGTCCTGACGTGGGATCATCTGTTTCAGTCCTGACCAGGGATCATCTGTTTCAGTCCTGGCGTGGGATCATCTGTTTCAGTCCTTCGTGGGATCATCTGTTTCAGTCCTGACCAGGGATCGTCTGTTTCAGTCCTGACCAGGGATCATCTGTTTCAGTCCTGACGTGGGATCATCTGTTTCAGTCCTGACCAGGGATCATCTGTTTCAGTCCTGACCAGGGATCATCTGTTTCAGTCCTGAGCAGGGATCATCTGTTTCAGCCCTGACCAGGGATCATCTGTTTCAGTCCTGACCAGGGATCATCTGTTTCGGTCCTGACCAGGGATCATCTGTTTCAGTCCTGACCAGGGATCATCTGTTTCAGTCCTGGCGTGGGATCATCTGTTTCAGTCCTGACCAGGGATCATCTGTTTCAGTCCTGGCGTGGGATCATCTGTTTCACTCCTGATGTGGGATCATCTGTTTCAGTCCTGACGTGGGATCATCTGTTTCAGTCCTGACTTGGGATCATCTGTTTCAGTCCTGACGTGGGATCATCTGTTTCAGTCCTGGCGAGGGATCATCTGTTTCAGTCCTGACGTGGGATCATCTGTTTCGGTCCTGACCAGGGATCATCCGTTTCAGTCCTGACCAGGGATCATCTGTTTCAGTCCTGACCAGGGATCATCTGTTTCAGTCCTGACGTGGGATCATCTGTTTCAGTCCTGACCAGGGATCATCTGGTTCAGTCCTGACCAGGGATCATCTGTTTCAGTCCTGACCAGGGATCATCTGTTTCAGTCCTGACGTGGGATCATCTGTTTCAGTCCTGACGTGGGATCATCTGTTTCAGTCCTGATGAGGGATCATCTTTTTCAGTCCTGACCAGGGATCATCTGTTTCAGTCCTGACCAGGGATCATCTGTTTCAGTCCTGACGTGGGATCATCTGTTTCAGTCCTGGCGAGGGATCATCTGTTTCAGTCCTGACGTGGGATCATCTGTTTCGGTCCTGACCAGGGATCATCCGTTTCAGTCCTGACCAGGGATCATCTGTTTCAGTCCTGACCAGGGATCATCTGTTTCAGTCCTGACGTGGGATCATCTGTTTCAGTCCTGACCAGGGATCATCTGGTTCAGTCCTGACCAGGGATCATCTGTTTCAGTCCTGACCAGTGCGCCAACAGTTGTTTCCTTCTCACCAAGCTGCTTGCCTATTGTCCTGTAGCCCATCCCAGCCTTGTGCAGGTCTACAATTTTATCCCTGATGTCCTTACACAGCTCTCTGGTCTTGGCCATTGTGGAGAGGTTGGAATCTGTTTGATTGTGTGTGGACAGGTGTCTTTTATACAGGTAACGAGTTCAAACAGGTGCAGTTAATACAGGTAATGAGTGGAGAACAGGAGGGCTTCTTAAAGAAAAACTAACAGGTCTGTGAGAGCCGGAATTCTTACTGGTTGGTAGGTGATCAAATACTTATGTCATGCAATAAAATGCAAATTAATTATTTAAAAATCATACAATGTGATTTTCTGGATTTTTGTTTTAGATTCCGTCTCTCACAGTTGAAGTGTACCTATGATAAAAATGACAGACCTCTACATGCTTTGTAAGTAGGAAAACCTGCAAAATCGGCAGTGTATCAAATACTTGTTCTCCCCACTGTACATACCCCTCACCCCCTCTAGGGAGGGTGAGGTACATACATACACCTCTCCCCCTCTAGGGAGGGTGAGGTACATACATACCCCTCTCCCCCTCTAGGGAGGGTGAGGTACATACATACCCCTCTCCCCCTCTAGGGAGGGTGAGGTAAATCTGAGAACTGGAAACGTTTCCTTTCTAACCCACTCCCATCCTCATCCCTGGCAAGAAAGTCCAATGATCTATGGTCAGTCCATCCTTACTGTGAGGAACATGGAGACCTGAGAGAGATAGTCAGTCCTGATGAGGGATCATCTGTTTCAGTCCTGACCAGGGATCATCTGTTTCAGTCCTGACCAGGGATCATCTGTTTCAGTCCTGACCAGGGATCATCTGTTTCAGTCCTGACCAGGGATCATCTGTTTCAGTCCTGACGTGGGATCATCTGTTTCAGTCCTGACGTGGGATCATCTGTTTCAGTCCTGACGTGGGATCATCTGTTTCAGTCCTGACGTGGGATCATCTGTTTCACTCCTGATGAGGGATCATCTGTTTCAGTCCTGACGTGGGATCATCTGTTTCAGTCCTGACGTGGGATCATCTGTTTCAGTCCTGACCAGGGATCATCTGTTTCAGTCCTGGCGTGGGATCATCTGTTTCAGTCCTGACCAGGGATCATCTGTTTCAGTCCTGACCAGGGATCATCTGTTTCAGTCCTGACCAGGGATCATCTGTTTCAGTCCTGACCAGGGATCGTCTGTTTCAGTCCTGACCAGGGATCGTCTGTTTCAGTCCTGACCAGGGATCATCTGTTTCAGTCCTGACGTGGGATCATCTGTTTCAGTCCTGACGTGGGATCATCTGTTTCAGTCCTGACCAGGGATCATCTGTTTCATTCCTGAGCAGGGATCATCTGTTTCAGTCCTGACCAGGGATCATCTGTTTCAGTCCTGACCAGGGATCATCTGTTTCAGTCCTGGCCAAGGATCATCTGTTTCAGTCCTGACCAGGGATCATCTGTTTCAGTCCTGACCAGGGATCATCTGGTTCAGTCCTGACCAGGGATCATCTGTTTCAGTCCTGACGTGGGTTCATCTGTTTCAGTCCTGACCAGGGATCATCTGTTCCAGTCCTGACCAGGGATCATCTGTTTCAGTCCTGACGTGGGATCATCTGTTTCAGTCCTGACCAGGGATCATCTGTTTCAGTCCTGACCAGGGATCATCTGTTTCAGTCCTGATGAGGGATCATCTGTTTCAGTCCTGACCAGGGATCATCTGTTTCAGTCCTGACCAGGGATCATCTGTTTCAGTCCTGACCAGGGATCATCTGTTTCAGTCCTGACCAGGGATCATCTGTTTCAGTCCTGACCAGGGATCATCTGGTTCAGTCCTGACGTGGGATCATCTGGTTCAGTCCTGACGTGGGATCATCTGTTTCAGTCCTGACCAGGGATCATCTGTTTCAGTCCTGATGTGGGATCATCTGTTTCAGTCCTGACCAGGGATCATCTGTTTCAGTCCTGACGTGGGATCATCTGTTTCAGTCCTGACGTGGGATCATCTGTTTCAGTCCTGACGTGGGATCATCTGTTTCAGTCCTGACGTGGGATCATCTGTTTCAGTCCTGGCGTGGGATCATCTGTTTCACTCCTGATGTGGGATCATCTGTTTCAGTCCTGACGTGGGATCATCTGTTTCAGTCCTGACGTGGGATCATCTGTTTCAGTCCTGACCAGGGATCATCTGTTTCAGTCCTGACGTGGGATCATCTGTTTCAGTCCTGACCAGGGATCATCTGTTTCAGTCCTGACCAGGGATCATCTTTTTCAGTCCTGATGAGGGATCATCTGTTTCAGTCCTGACCAGGGATCATCTGTTTCAGTCCTGACCAGGGATCATCTGTTTCAGTCCTGACCAGGGATCATCTGTTTCAGTCCTGACCAGGGATCATCTGGTTCAGTCCTGACCAGGGATCATCTGTTTCAGTCCTGACGTGGGATCATCTGTTTCAGTCCTGACCAGGGATCATCTGTTTCAGTCCTGACCAGGGATCATCTGTTTCAGTCCTGATGAGGGATCATCTGTTTCAGTCCTGACCAGGGATCATCTGTTTCAGTCCTGACCAGGGATCATCTGTTTCAGTCCTGACCAGGGATCATCTGTTTCAGTCCTGACCAGGGATCATCTGGTTTAGTCCTGACCAGGGATCATCTGTTTCAGTCCTGATGTGGGATCATCTGTTTCAGTCCTGACGTGGGATCATCTGTTTCAGTCCTGACCAGGGATCATCTGTTTCAGTCCTGACGTGGGATCATCTGTTTCAGTCCTGACCAGGGATCATCTGTTTCAGTCCTGACCAGGGATCATCTGTTTCAGTCCTGACCAGGGATCATCTGTTTCAGTCCTGACCAGGGATCATCTGTTTCAGTCCTGACGTGGGATCATCTGTTTCACTCCTGATGAGGGATCATCTGTTTCAGTCCTGACGTGGGATCATCTGTTTCAGTCCTGACGTGGGATCATCTGTTTCAGTCCTGACCAGGGATCATCTGTTTCAGTCCTGGCGTGGGATCATCTGTTTCAGTCCTTCGTGGGATCATCTGTTTCAGTCCTGACCATGGATCATCTGTTTCAGTCCTGACCAGGGATCATCTGTTTCAGTCCTGACCAGGGATCATCTGTTTCAGTCCTGACGTGGGATCATCTGTTTCAGCCTGACCAGGGATCGTCTGTTTCAGTCCTGACCAGGGATCATCTGTTTCAGTCCTGACGTGGGATCATCTGTTTCAGTCCTGACCAGGGATCATCTGTTTCAGTCCTGACCAGGGATCATCTGTTTCAGTCCTGAGCAGGGATCATCTGTTTCAGCCCTGACCAGGGATCATCTGTTTCAGTCCTGACCAGGGATCATCTGTTTCGGTCCTGACCAGGGATCATCTGTTTCAGTCCTGACCAGGGATCATCTGTTTCAGTCCTGGCGTGGGATCATCTGTTTCAGTCCTGACCAGGGATCATCTGTTTCAGTCCTGGCGTGGGATCATCTGTTTCACTCCTGATGTGGGATCATCTGTTTCAGTCCTGACGTGGGATCATCTGTTTCAGTCCTGACTTGGGATCATCTGTTTCAGTCCTGACGTGGGATCATCTGTTTCAGTCCTGACGAGGGATCATCTGTTTCAGTCCTGACGTGGGATCATCTGTTTCGGTCCTGACCAGGGATCATCTGTTTCAGTCCTGACCAGGGATCATCTGTTTCAGTCCTGACCAGGGATCATCTGTTTCAGTCCTGACGTGGGATCATCTGTTTCAGTCCTGACCAGGGATCATCTGGTTCAGTCCTGACCAGGGATCATCTGTTTCAGTCCTGACCAGGGATCATCTGTTTCAGTCCTGACGTGGGATCATCTGTTTCAGTCCTGACGTGGGATCATCTGTTTCAGTCCTGATGAGGGATCATCTTTTTCAGTCCTGACCAGGGATCATCTGTTTCAGTCCTGACCAGGGATCATCTGTTTCAGTCCTGACCAGGGATCATCTGTTTCAGTCCTGACGTGGGATCATCTGTTTCAGTCCTGACCAGGGATCATCTGTTTCAGTCCTGACCAGGGATCATCTGTTTCAGTCCTGACCAGGGATCATCTGTTTCAGTCCTGACCAGGGATCATCTGTTTCAGTCCTGATGTGGGATCATCTGTTTCAGTCCTGACGTGGGATCATCTGTTTCAGTCCTGACCAGGGATCATCTGTTTCAGTCCTGACGTGGGATCATCTGTTTCAGTCCTGACGTGGGATCATCTGTTTCAGTCCTGACGTGGGATCATCTGTTTCAGTCCTGGCGTGGGATCATCTGTTTCGCTCCTGATGTGGGATCATCTGTTTCAGTCCTGATGAGGGATCATCTTTTTCAGTCCTGACCAGGGATCATCTGTTTCAGTCCTGACCGGGGATCATCTGTTTCAGTCCTGACCAGGGATCATCTGTTTCAGTCCTGACGTGGGATCATCTGTTTCAGTCCTGACCAGGGATCATCTGTTTCAGTCCTGACCAGGGATCATCTGTTTCAGTCCTGACCAGGGATCATCTGTTTCAGTCCTGACCAGGGATCATCTGTTTCAGTCCTGACCAGGGATCATCTGTTTCAGTCCTGATGTGGGATCATCTGTTTCAGTCCTGACGTGGGATCATCTGTTTCAGTCCTGACCAGGGATCATCTGTTTCAGTCCTGACGTGGGATCATCTGTTTCAGTCCTGACGTGGGATCATCTGTTTCAGTCCTGACGTGGGATCATCTGTTTCAGTCCTGGCTTGGGATCATCTGTTTCACTCCTGATGTGGGATCATCTGTTTCAGTCCTGACGTGGGATCATCTGTTTCAGTCCTGACGTGGGATCATCTGTTTCAGTCCTGACGAGGGATCATCTGTTTCAGTCCTGACGTGGGATCATCTGTTTCAGTCCTGACCAGGGATCATCTGTTTCAGTCCTGACCAGGGATCATCTGTTTCAGTCCTGACCAGGGATCATCTGTTTCAGTCCTGACGTGGGATCATCTGTTTCAGTCCTGGCGTGGGATCATCTGTTTCACTCCTGATGTGGGATCATCTGTTTCAGTCCTGACGTGGGATCATCTGTTTCAGTCCTGACGTGGGATCATCTGTTTCAGTCCTGACCAGGGATCATCTGTTTCAGTCCTGACGTGGGATCATCTGTTTCAGTCCTGACCAGGGATCATCTGTTTCAGTCCTGACCAGGGATCATCTGTTTCAGTCCTGATGAGGGATCATCTGTTTCAGTCCTGACCAGGGATCATCTGTTTCAGTCCTGACCAGGGATCATCTGTTTCAGTCCTGACCAGGGATCATCTGTTTCAGTCCTGACCAGGGATCATCTGGTTCAGTCCTGACCAGGGATCATCTGTTTCAGTCCTGATGTGGGATCATCTGTTTCAGTCCTGACGTGGGATCATCTGTTTCAGTCCTGACCAGGGATCATCTGTTTCAGTCCTGACGTGGGATCATCTGTTTCAGTCCTGACCAGGGATCATCTGTTTCAGTCCTGACCAGGGATCATCTGTTTCAGTCCTGACCCGGGATCATCTGTTTCAGTCCTGACGTGGGATCATCTGTTTCAGTCCTGGCGTGGGATCATCTGTTTCACTCCTGATGTGGGATCATCTGTTTCAGTCCTGACGTGGGATCATCTGTTTCAGTCCTGACGTGGGATCATCTGTTTCAGTCCTGACCAGGGATCATCTGTTTCAGTCCTGACGTGGGATCATCTGTTTCAGTCCTGACCAGGGATCATCTGTTTCAGTCCTGACCAGGGATCATCTGTTTCAGTCCTGACGTGGGATCATCTGTTTCAGCCTGACCAGGGATCGTCTGTTTCAGTCCTGACCAGGGATCATCTGTTTCAGTCCTGACGTGGGATCATCTGTTTCAGTCCTGACCAGGGATCATCTGTTTCAGTCCTGACCAGGGATCATCTGTTTCAGTCGTGAGCAGGGATCATCTGTTTCAGCCCTGACCAGGGATCATCTGTTTCAGTCCTGACCAGGGATCATCTGTTTCGGTCCTGACCAGGGATCATCTGTTTCAGTCCTGACCAGGGATCATCTGTTTCAGTCCTGGCGTGGGATCATCTGTTTCAGTCCTGACCAGGGATCATCTGTTTCAGTCCTGGCGTGGGATCATCTGTTTCACTCCTGATGTGGGATCATCTGTTTCAGTCCTGACGTGGGATCATCTGTTTCAGTCCTGACTTGGGATCATCTGTTTCAGTCCTGACGTGGGATCATCTGTTTCAGTCCTGACGAGGGATCATCTGTTTCAGTCCTGACGTGGGATCATCTGTTTCGGTCCTGACCAGGGATCATCTGTTTCAGTCCTGACCAGGGATCATCTGTTTCAGTCCTGACCAGGGATCATCTGTTTCAGTCCTGACGTGGGATCATCTGTTTCAGTCCTGACCAGGGATCATCTGGTTCAGTCCTGACCAGGGATCATCTGTTTCAGTCCTGACCAGGGATCATCTGTTTCAGTCCTGACGTGGGATCATCTGTTTCAGTCCTGACGTGGGATCATCTGTTTCAGTCCTGATGAGGGATCATCTTTTTCAGTCCTGACCAGGGATCATCTGTTTCAGTCCTGACCAGGGATCATCTGTTTCAGTCCTGACCCGGGATCATCTGTTTCAGTCCTGACGTGGGATCATCTGTTTCAGTCCTGACCAGGGATCATCTGTTTCAGTCCTGACCAGGGATCATCTGTTTCAGTCCTGACCCGGGATCATCTGTTTCAGTCCTGACCAGGGATCATCTGTTTCAGTCCTGACCAGGGATCATCTGTTTCAGTCCTGATGTGGGATCATCTGTTTCAGTCCTGACGTGGGATCATCTGTTTCAGTCCTGACCAGGGATCATCTGTTTCAGTCCTGACGTGGGATCATCTGTTTCAGTCCTGGCGTGGGATCATCTGTTTCGCTCCTGATGTGGGATCATCTGTTTCAGTCCTGATGAGGGATCATCTTTTTCAGTCCTGACCAGGGATCATCTGTTTCAGTCCTGACCGGGGATCATCTGTTTCAGTCCTGACCAGGGATCATCTGTTTCAGTCCTGACGTGGGATCATCTGTTTCAGTCCTGACCAGGGATCATCTGTTTCAGTCCTGACCAGGGATCATCTGTTTCAGTCCTGACCAGGGATCATCTGTTTCAGTCCTGACCAGGGATCATCTGTTTCAGTCCTGACCAGGGATCATCTGTTTCAGTCCTGATGTGGGATCATCTGTTTCAGTCCTGACGTGGGATCATCTGTTTCAGTCCTGACCAGGGATCATCTGTTTCAGTCCTGACGTGGGATCATCTGTTTCAGTCCTGACGTGGGATCATCTGTTTCAGTCCTGACGTGGGATCATCTGTTTCAGTCCTGGCTTGGGATCATCTGTTTCACTCCTGATGTGGGATCATCTGTTTCAGTCCTGACGTGGGATCATCTGTTTCAGTCCTGACGTGGGATCATCTGTTTCAGTCCTGACGAGGGATCATCTGTTTCAGTCCTGACGTGGGATCATCTGTTTCAGTCCTGACCAGGGATCATCTGTTTCAGTCCTGACCAGGGATCATCTGTTTCAGTCCTGACCAGGGATCATCTGTTTCAGTCCTGACGTGGGATCATCTGTTTCAGTCCTGGCGTGGGATCATCTGTTTCACTCCTGATGTGGGATCATCTGTTTCAGTCCTGACGTGGGATCATCTGTTTCAGTCCTGACGTGGGATCATCTGTTTCAGTCCTGACCAGGGATCATCTGTTTCAGTCCTGACGTGGGATCATCTGTTTCAGTCCTGACCAGGGATCATCTGTTTCAGTCCTGACCAGGGATCATCTGTTTCAGTCCTGATGAGGGATCATCTGTTTCAGTCCTGACCAGGGATCATCTGTTTCAGTCCTGACCAGGGATCATCTGTTTCAGTCCTGACCAGGGATCATCTGTTTCAGTCCTGACCAGGGATCATCTGGTTCAGTCCTGACCAGGGATCATCTGTTTCAGTCCTGATGTGGGATCATCTGTTTCAGTCCTGACGTGGGATCATCTGTTTCAGTCCTGACCAGGGATCATCTGTTTCAGTCCTGACGTGGGATCATCTGTTTCAGTCCTGACCAGGGATCATCTGTTTCAGTCCTGACCAGGGATCATCTGTTTCAGTCCTGACCAGGGATCATCTGTTTCAGTCCTGACCAGGGATCATCTGTTTCAGTCCTGACGTGGGATCATCTGTTTCAGTCCTGGCGTGGGATCATCTGTTTCACTCCTGATGTGGGATCATCTGTTTCAGTCCTGACGTGGGATCATCTGTTTCAGTCCTGACGTGGGATCATCTGTTTCAGTCCTGACCAGGGATCATCTGTTTCAGTCCTGACGTGGGATCATCTGTTTCAGTCCTGACCAGGGATCATCTGTTTCAGTCCTGACCAGGGATCATCTGTTTCAGTCCTGATGAGGGATCATCTGTTTCAGTCCTGACCAGGGATCATCTGTTTCAGTCCTGACCAGGGATCATCTGTTTCAGTCCTGACCAGGGATCATCTGTTTCAGTCCTGACCAGGGATCATCTGGTTCAGTCCTGACCAGGGATCATCTGTTTCAGTCCTGATGTGGGATCATCTGTTTCAGTCCTGACGTGGGATCATCTGTTTCAGTCCTGACCAGGGATCATCTGTTTCAGTCCTGACGTGGGATCATCTGTTTCAGTCCTGACCAGGGATCATCTGTTTCAGTCCTGACCAGGGATCATCTGTTTCAGTCCTGACCAGGGATCATCTGTTTCAGTCCTGACCAGGGATCATCTGTTTCAGTCCTGACGTGGGATCATCTGTTTCACTCCTGATGAGGGAACATCTGTTTCAGTCCTGACGTGGGATCATCTGTTTCAGTCCTGACGTGGGATCATCTGTTTCAGTCCTGACCAGGGATCATCTGTTTCAGTCCTGGCGTGGGATCATCTGTTTTAGTCCTTCGTGGGATCATCTGTTTCAGTCCTGACCAGGGATCATCTGTTTCAGTCCTGACCAGGGATCATCTGTTTCAGTCCTGACCAGGGATCATCTGTTTCAGTCCTGACGTGGGATCATCTGTTTCAGCCTGACCAGGGATCGTCTGTTTCAGTCCTGACCAGGGATCATCTGTTTCAGTCCTGACGTGGGATCATCTGTTTCAGTCCTGACCAGGGATCATCTGTTTCAGTCCTGACCAGGGATCATCTGTTTCAGTCCTGAGCAGGGATCATCTGTTTCAGCCCTGACCAGGGATCATCTGTTTCAGTCCTGACCAGGGATCATCTGTTTCGGTCCTGACCAGGGATCATCTGTTTCAGTCCTGACCAGGGATCATCTGTTTCAGTCCTGGCGTGGGATCATCTGTTTCAGTCCTGACCAGGGATCATCTGTTTCAGTCCTGGCGTGGGATCATCTGTTTCACTCCTGATGTGGGATCATCTGTTTCAGTCCTGACGTGGGATCATCTGTTTCAGTCCTGACTTGGGATCATCTGTTTCAGTCCTGACGTGGGATCATCTGTTTCAGTCCTGACGAGGGATCATCTGTTTCAGTCCTGACGTGGGATCATCTGTTTCGGTCCTGACCAGGGATCATCTGTTTCAGTCCTGACCAGGGATCATCTGTTTCAGTCCTGACCAGGGATCATCTGTTTCAGTCCTGACGTGGGATCATCTGTTTCAGTCCTGACCAGGGATCATCTGGTTCAGTCCTGACCAGGGATCATCTGTTTCAGTCCTGACCAGGGATCATCTGTTTCAGTCCTGACGTGGGATCATCTGTTTCAGTCCTGACGTGGGATCATCTGTTTCAGTCCTGATGAGGGATCATCTTTTTCAGTCCTGACCAGGGATCATCTGTTTCAGTCCTGACCAGGGATCATCTGTTTCAGTCCTGACCAGGGATCATCTGTTTCAGTCCTGACGTGGGATCATCTGTTTCAGTCCTGACCAGGGATCATCTGTTTCAGTCCTGACCAGGGATCATCTGTTTCAGTCCTGACCAGGGATCATCTGTTTCAGTCCTGACCAGGGATCATCTGTTTCAGTCCTGACCAGGGATCATCTGTTTCAGTCCTGATGTGGGATCATCTGTTTCAGTCCTGACGTGGGATCATCTGTTTCAGTCCTGACCAGGGATCATCTGTTTCAGTCCTGACGTGGGATCATCTGTTTCAGTCCTGACGTGGGATCATCTGTTTCAGTCCTGACGTGGGATCATCTGTTTCAGTCCTGGCGTGGGATCATCTGTTTCACTCCTGATGTGGGATCATCTGTTTCAGTCCTGATGAGGGATCATCTTTTTCAGTCCTGACCAGGGATCATCTGTTTCAGTCCTGACCAGGGATCATCTGTTTCAGTCCTGACCAGGGATCATCTGTTTCAGTCCTGACGTGGGATCATCTGTTTCAGTCCTGACCAGGGATCATCTGTTTCAGTCCTGACCAGGGATCATCTGTTTCAGTCCTGACCAGGGATCATCTGTTTCAGTCCTGACCAGGGATCATCTGTTTCAGTCCTGACCAGGGATCATCTGTTTCAGTCCTGATGTGGGATCATCTGTTTCAGTCCTGACGTGGGATCATCTGTTTCAGTCCTGACCAGGGATCATCTGTTTCAGTCCTGACGTGGGATCATCTGTTTCAGTCCTGACGTGGGATCATCTGTTTCAGTCCTGACGTGGGATCATCTGTTTCAGTCCTGGCTTGGGATCATCTGTTTCACTCCTGATGTGGGATCATCTGTTTCAGTCCTGACGTGGGATCATCTGTTTCAGTCCTGACGTGGGATCATCTGTTTCAGTCCTGACGAGGGATCATCTGTTTCAGTCCTGACGTGGGATCATCTGTTTCAGTCCTGACCAGGGATCATCTGTTTCAGTCCTGACCAGGGATCATCTGTTTCAGTCCTGACCAGGGATCATCTGTTTCAGTCCTGACCAGGGATCATCTGTTTCAGTCCTGACCAGGGATCATCTGTTTCAGTCCTGACGTGGGATCATCTGTTTCAGTCCTGACCAGGGATCATCTGGTTCAGTCCTGACCAGGGATCATCTGTTTCAGTCCTGACGTGGGATCATCTGTTTCAGTCCTGACGTGGGATCATCTGTTTCAGTCCTGACGTGGGATCATCTGTTTCAGTCCTGACGAGGGATCATCTGTTTCAGTCCTGACGTGGGATCATCTGTTTCAGTCCTGACCAGGGATCATCTGTTTCAGTCCTGACCAGGGATCATCTGTTTCAGTCCTGACCAGGGATCATCTGTTTCAGTCCTGACGTGGGATCATCTGTTTCAGTCCTGGCGTGGGATCATCTGTTTCACTCCTGATGTGGGATCATCTGTTTCAGTCCTGACGTGGGATCATCTGTTTCAGTCCTGACGTGGGATCATCTGTTTCAGTCCTGACCAGGGATCATCTGTTTCAGTCCTGACGTGGGATCATCTGTTTCAGTCCTGACCAGGGATCATCTGTTTCAGTCCTGACCAGGGATCATCTGTTTCAGTCCTGATGAGGGATCATCTGTTTCAGTCCTGACCAGGGATCATCTGTTTCAGTCCTGACCAGGGATCATCTGTTTCAGTCCTGACCAGGGATCATCTGTTTCAGTCCTGACCAGGGATCATCTGGTTCAGTCCTGACCAGGGATCATCTGTTTCAGTCCTGATGTGGGATCATCTGTTTCAGTCCTGACGTGGGATCATCTGTTTCAGTCCTGACCAGGGATCATCTGTTTCAGTCCTGACGTGGGATCATCTGTTTCAGTCCTGACCAGGGATCATCTGTTTCAGTCCTGACCAGGGATCATCTGTTTCAGTCCTGACCAGGGATCATCTGTTTCAGTCCTGACCAGGGATCATCTGTTTCAGTCCTGACGTGGGATCATCTGTTTCAGTCCTGGCGTGGGATCATCTGTTTCACTCCTGATGTGGGATCATCTGTTTCAGTCCTGACGTGGGATCATCTGTTTCAGTCCTGACGTGGGATCATCTGTTTCAGTCCTGACCAGGGATCATCTGTTTCAGTCCTGACGTGGGATCATCTGTTTCAGTCCTGACCAGGGATTATCTGTTTCAGTCCTGACCAGGGATCATCTGTTTCAGTCCTGATGAGGGATCATCTGTTTCAGTCCTGACCAGGGATCATCTGTTTCAGTCCTGACCAGGGATCATCTGTTTCAGTCCTGACCAGGGATCATCTGTTTCAGTCCTGACCAGGGATCATCTGGTTCAGTCCTGACCAGGGATCATCTGTTTCAGTCCTGATGTGGGATCATCTGTTTCAGTCCTGACGTGGGATCATCTGTTTCAGTCCTGACCAGGGATCATCTGTTTCAGTCCTGACGTGGGATCATCTGTTTCAGTCCTGACCAGGGATCATCTGTTTCAGTCCTGACCAGGGATCATCTGTTTCAGTCCTGACCAGGGATCATCTGTTTCAGTCCTGACCAGGGATCATCTGTTTCAGTCCTGACGTGGGATCATCTGTTTCACTCCTGATGAGGGAACATCTGTTTCAGTCCTGACGTGGGATCATCTGTTTCAGTCCTGACGTGGGATCATCTGTTTCAGTCCTGACCAGGGATCATCTGTTTCAGTCCTGGCGTGGGATCATCTGTTTTAGTCCTTCGTGGGATCATCTGTTTCAGTCCTGACCAGGGATCATCTGTTTCAGTCCTGACCAGGGATCATCTGTTTCAGTCCTGACCAGGGATCATCTGTTTCAGTCCTGACGTGGGATCATCTGTTTCAGCCTGACCAGGGATCGTCTGTTTCAGTCCTGACCAGGGATCATCTGTTTCAGTCCTGACGTGGGATCATCTGTTTCAGTCCTGACCAGGGATCATCTGTTTCAGTCCTGACCAGGGATCATCTGTTTCAGTCCTGAGCAGGGATCATCTGTTTCAGCCCTGACCAGGGATCATCTGTTTCAGTCCTGACCAGGGATCATCTGTTTCGGTCCTGACCAGGGATCATCTGTTTCAGTCCTGACCAGGGATCATCTGTTTCAGTCCTGGCGTGGGATCATCTGTTTCAGTCCTGACCAGGGATCATCTGTTTCAGTCCTGGCGTGGGATCATCTGTTTCACTCCTGATGTGGGATCATCTGTTTCAGTCCTGACGTGGGATCATCTGTTTCAGTCCTGACTTGGGATCATCTGTTTCAGTCCTGACGTGGGATCTTCTGTTTCAGTCCTGACGAGGGATCATCTGTTTCGGTCCTGACGTGGGATCATCTGTTTCGGTCCTGACCAGGGATCATCTGTTTCAGTCCTGACCAGGGATCATCTGTTTCAGTCCTGACCAGGGATCATCTGTTTCAGTCCTGACGTGGGATCATCTGTTTCAGTCCTGACCAGGGATCATCTGGTTCAGTCCTGACCAGGGATCATCTGTTTCAGTCCTGACCAGGGATCATCTGTTTCAGTCCTGACGTGGGATCATCTGTTTCAGTCCTGACGTGGGATCATCTGTTTCAGTCCTGATGAGGGATCATCTTTTTCAGTCCTGACCAGGGATCATCTGTTTCAGTCCTGACCAGGGATCATCTGTTTCAGTCCTGACCAGGGATCATCTGTTTCAGTCCTGACCAGGGATCATCTGGTTCAGTCCTGACCAGGGATCATCTGTTTCAGTCCTGATGTGGGATCATCTGTTTCAGTCCTGACGTGGGATCATCTGTTTCAGTCCTGACGTGGGATCATCTGGTTCAGTCCTGACCAGGGATCATCTGTTTCAGTCCTGACCAGGGATCATCTGTTTCAGTCCTGATGAGGGATCATCTGTTTCAGTCCTGACCAGGGATCATCTGTTTCAGTCCTGACCAGGGATCATCTGTTTCAGTCCTGACGTGGGTTCATCTGTTTCAGTCCTGACCAGGGATCATCTGTTCCAGTCCTGACCAGGGATCATCTGTTTCAGTCCTGATGAGGGATCATCTGTTTCAGTCCTGACCAGGGATCATCTGTTTCAGTCCTGACCAGGGATCATCTGTTTCAGTCCTGACCAGGGATCATCTGGTTCAGTCCTGACCAGGGATCATCTGTTTCAGTCCTGATGTGGGATCATCTGTTTCAGTCCTGACGTGGGATCATCTGTTTCAGTCCTGACCAGGGATCATCTGTTTCAGTCCTGACGTGGGATCATCTGTTTCAGTCCTGACCAGGGATCATCTGTTTCAGTCCTGACCAGGGATCATCTGTTTCAGTCCTGACCAGGGATCATCTGTTTCAGTCCTGACCAGGGATCATCTGTTTCAGTCCTGACGTGGGATCATCTGTTTCACTCCTGATGAGGGAACATCTGTTTCAGTCCTGACGTGGGATCATCTGTTTCAGTCCTGACGTGGGATCATCTGTTTCAGTCCTGACCAGGGATCATCTGTTTCAGTCCTGGCGTGGGATCATCTGTTTTAGTCCTTCGTGGGATCATCTGTTTCAGTCCTGACCAGGGATCATCTGTTTCAGTCCTGACCAGGGATCATCTGTTTCAGTCCTGACCAGGGATCATCTGTTTCAGTCCTGACGTGGGATCATCTGTTTCAGCCTGACCAGGGATCGTCTGTTTCAGTCCTGACCAGGGATCATCTGTTTCAGTCCTGACGTGGGATCATCTGTTTCAGTCCTGAGGTGGGATCATCTGTTTCAGTCCTGACCAGGGATCATCTGTTTCAGTCCTGACGTGGGATCATCTGTTTCAGTCCTGACGTGGGATCATCTGTTTCAGTCCTGGCGTGGGATCATCTGTTTCACTCCTGATGTGGGATCATCTGTTTCAGTCCTGATGAGGGATCATCTTTTTCAGTCCTGACCAGGGATCATCTGTTTCAGCCCTGACCAGGGATCATCTGTTTCAGTCCTGACCAGGGATCATCTGTTTCGGTCCTGACCAGGGATCATCTGTTTCAGTCCTGACCAGGGATCATCTGTTTCAGTCCTGGCGTGGGATCATCTGTTTCAGTCCTGACCAGGGATCATCTGTTTCAGTCCTGGCGTGGGATCATCTGTTTCACTCCTGATGTGGGATCATCTGTTTCAGTCCTGACGTGGGATCATCTGTTTCAGTCCTGACTTGGGATCATCTGTTTCAGTCCTGACGTGGGATCATCTGTTTCAGTCCTGACGAGGGATCATCTGTTTCAGTCCTGACGTGGGATCATCTGTTTCGGTCCTGACCAGGGATCATCTGTTTCAGTCCTGACCAGGGATCATCTGTTTCAGTCCTGACCAGGGATCATCTGTTTCAGTCCTGACGTGGGATCATCTGTTTCAGTCCTGACCAGGGATCATCTGGTTCAGTCCTGACCAGGGATCATCTGTTTCAGTCCTGATGTGGGATCATCTGTTTCAGTCCTGACGTGGGATCATCTGTTTCAGTCCTGACCAGGGATCATCTGTTTCAGTCCTGACGTGGGATCATCTGTTTCAGTCCTGACCAGGGATCATCTGTTTCAGTCCTGACCAGGGATCATCTGTTTCAGTCCTGACCAGGGATCATCTGTTTCAGTCCTGACCAGGGATCATCTGTTTCAGTCCTGACGTGGGATCATCTGTTTCACTCCTGATGAGGGAACATCTGTTTCAGTCCTGACGTGGGATCATCTGTTTCAGTCCTGACGTGGGATCATCTGTTTCAGTCCTGACCAGGGATCATCTGTTTCAGTCCTGGCGTGGGATCATCTGTTTTAGTCCTTCGTGGGATCATCTGTTTCAGTCCTGACCAGGGATCATCTGTTTCAGTCCTGACCAGGGATCATCTGTTTCAGTCCTGACCAGGGATCATCTGTTTCAGTCCTGACGTGGGATCATCTGTTTCAGCCTGACCAGGGATCGTCTGTTTCAGTCCTGACCAGGGATCATCTGTTTCAGTCCTGACGTGGGATCATCTGTTTCAGTCCTGACCAGGGATCATCTGTTTCAGTCCTGACCAGGGATCATCTGTTTCAGTCCTGAGCAGGGATCATCTGTTTCAGCCCTGACCAGGGATCATCTGTTTCAGTCCTGACCAGGGATCATCTGTTTCAGTCCTGACCAGGGATCATCTGTTTCAGTCCTGACCAGGGATCATCTGTTTCAGTCCTGACGTGGGATCATCTGTTTCACTCCTGATGAGGGAACATCTGTTTCAGTCCTGACGTGGGATCATCTGTTTCAGTCCTGACGTGGGATCATCTGTTTCAGTCCTGACCAGGGATCATCTGTTTCAGTCCTGGCGTGGGATCATCTGTTTTAGTCCTTCGTGGGATCATCTGTTTCAGTCCTGACCAGGGATCATCTGTTTCAGTCCTGACCAGGGATCATCTGTTTCAGTCCTGACCAGGGATCATCTGTTTCAGTCCTGACGTGGGATCATCTGTTTCAGCCTGACCAGGGATCGTCTGTTTCAGTCCTGACCAGGGATCATCTGTTTCAGTCCTGACGTGGGATCATCTGTTTCAGTCCTGACCAGGGATCATCTGTTTCAGTCCTGACCAGGGATCATCTGTTTCAGTCCTGAGCAGGGATCATCTGTTTCAGCCCTGACCAGGGATCATCTGTTTCAGTCCTGACCAGGGATCATCTGTTTCGGTCCTGACCAGGGATCATCTGTTTCAGTCCTGACCAGGGATCATCTGTTTCAGTCCTGGCGTGGGATCATCTGTTTCAGTCCTGACCAGGGATCATCTGTTTCAGTCCTGGCGTGGGATCATCTGTTTCACTCCTGATGTGGGATCATCTGTTTCAGTCCTGACGTGGGATCATCTGTTTCAGTCCTGACTTGGGATCATCTGTTTCAGTCCTGACGTGGGATCATCTGTTTCAGTCCTGACGAGGGATCATCTGTTTCAGTCCTGACGTGGGATCATCTGTTTCGGTCCTGACCAGGGATCATCTGTTTCAGTCCTGACCAGGGATCATCTGTTTCAGTCCTGACCAGGGATCATCTGTTTCAGTCCTGACGTGGGATCATCTGTTTCAGTCCTGACCAGGGATCATCTGGTTCAGTCCTGACCAGGGATCATCTGTTTCAGTCCTGACCAGGGATCATCTGTTTCAGTCCTGACGTGGGATCATCTGTTTCAGTCCTGACGTGGGATCATCTGTTTCAGTCCTGATGAGGGATCATCTTTTTCAGTCCTGACCAGGGATCATCTGTTTCAGTCCTGACCAGGGATCATCTGTTTCAGTCCTGACCAGGGATCATCTGTTTCAGTCCTGACGTGGGATCATCTGTTTCAGTCCTGACCAGGGATCATCTGTTTCAGTCCTGACCAGGGATCATCTGTTTCAGTCCTGACCAGGGATCATCTGTTTCAGTCCTGACCAGGGATCATCTGTTTCAGTCCTGACCAGGGATCATCTGTTTCAGTCCTGATGTGGGATCATCTGTTTCAGTCCTGACGTGGGATCATCTGTTTCAGTCCTGACCAGGGATCATCTGTTTCAGTCCTGACGTGGGATCATCTGTTTCAGTCCTGACGTGGGATCATCTGTTTCAGTCCTGACGTGGGATCATCTGTTTCAGTCCTGGCGTGGGATCATCTGTTTCACTCCTGATGTGGGATCATCTGTTTCAGTCCTGATGAGGGATCATCTTTTTCAGTCCTGACCAGGGATCATCTGTTTCAGTCCTGACCAGGGATCATCTGTTTCAGTCCTGACCAGGGATCATCTGTTTCAGTCCTGACGTGGGATCATCTGTTTCAGTCCTGACCAGGGATCATCTGTTTCAGTCCTGACCAGGGATCATCTGTTTCAGTCCTGACCAGGGATCATCTGTTTCAGTCCTGACCAGGGATCATCTGTTTCAGTCCTGACCAGGGATCATCTGTTTCAGTCCTGATGTGGGATCATCTGTTTCAGTCCTGACGTGGGATCATCTGTTTCAGTCCTGACCAGGGATCATCTGTTTCAGTCCTGACGTGGGATCATCTGTTTCAGTCCTGACGTGGGATCATCTGTTTCAGTCCTGACGTGGGATCATCTGTTTCAGTCCTGGCTTGGGATCATCTGTTTCACTCCTGATGTGGGATCATCTGTTTCAGTCCTGACGTGGGATCATCTGTTTCAGTCCTGACGTGGGATCATCTGTTTCAGTCCTGACCAGGGATCATCTGTTTCAGTCCTGACCAGGGATCATCTGTTTCAGTCCTGACCAGGGATCATCTGTTTCAGTCCTGACCAGGGATCATCTGTTTCAGTCCTGACCAGGGATCATCTGTTTCAGTCCTGACGTGGGATCATCTGTTTCAGTCCTGACCAGGGATCATCTGGTTCAGTCCTGACCAGGGATCATCTGTTTCAGTCCTGACCAGGGATCATCTGTTTCAGTCCTGACGTGGGATCATCTGTTTCAGTCCTGACGTGGGATCATCTGTTTCAGTCCTGATGAGGGATCATCTTTTTCAGTCCTGACCAGGGATCATCTGTTTCAGTCCTGACCAGGGATCGTCTGTTTCAGTCCTGACCAGGGATCATCTGTTTCAGTCCTGACGTGGGATCATCTGTTTCAGTCCTGACCAGGGATCATCTGTTTCAGTCCTGACCAGGGATCATCTGTTTCAGTCCTGACCAGGGATCATCTGTTTCAGTCCTGACCAGGGATCATCTGTTTCAGTCCTGTCGTGGGTTCATCTGTTTCAGTCCTGACCAGGGATCATCTGTTCCAGTCCTGACCAGGGATCATCTGTTTCAGTCCTGACGTGGGATCATCTGTTTCAGTCCTGACCAGGGATCATCTGTTTCAGTCCTGACCAGGGATCATCTGTTTCAGTCCTGATGAGGGATCATCTGTTTCAGTCCTGACCAGGGATCATCTGTTTCAGTCCTGACCAGGGATCATCTGTTTCAGTCCTGACCAGGGATCATCTGTTTCAGTCCTGACCAGGGATCATCTGGTTCAGTCCTGACGTGGGATCATCTGTTTCAGTCCTGACCAGGGATCATCTGTTTCAGTCCTGACCAGGGATCATCTGTTTCAGTCCTGACCAGGGATCATCTGTTTCAGTCCTGGCCAAGGATCATCTGTTTCAGTCCTGACCAGGGCTCATCTGTTTCAGTCCTGGCCAAGGATCATCTGTTTCAGTCCTGACCAGGGATCATCTGTTTCAGTCCTGACCAGGGATCATCTGTTTCAGTCCTGACGTGGGATCATCTGTTTCAGTCCTGACCAGGGATCATCTGGTTCAGTCCTGACCAGGGATCATCTGTTTCAGTCCTGACCAGGGATCATCTGTTTCAGTCCTGACGTGGGATCATCTGTTTCAGTCCTGACGTGGGATCATCTGTTTCAGTCCTGATGAGGGATCATCTGTTTCAGTCCTGACCAGGGATCATCTGTTTCAGTCCTGACCAGGGATCGTCTGTTTCAGTCCTGACCAGGGATTATCTGTTTCAGTCCTGACGTGGGATCATCTGTTTCAGTCCTGACCAGGGATCATCTGTTTCGGTCCTGACCAGGGATCATCTGTTTCAGTCCTGACCAGGGATCATCTGTTTCAGTCCTGACCAGGGATCATCTGTTTCAGTCCTGACGTGGGTTCATCTGTTTCAGTCCTGACCAGGGATCATCTGTTCCAGTCCTGACCAGGGATCATCTGTTTCAGTCCTGACGTGGGATCATCTGTTTCAGTCCTGACCAGGGATCATCTGTTTCAGTCCTGACCAGGGATCATCTGTTTCAGTCCTGATGAGGGATCATCTGTTTCAGTCCTGACCAGGAATCATCTGTTTCAGTCCTGACCAGGGATCATCTGTTTCAGTCCTGACCAGGGATCATCTGTTTCAGTCCTGACCAGGGATCATCTGGTTCAGTCCTGACGTGGGATCATCTGTTTCAGTCCTGACCAGGGATCATCTGTTTCAGTCCTGACCAGGGATCATCTGTTTCAGTCCTGACCAGGGATCATCTGTTTCAGTCCTGACCAGGGATCATCTGTTTCAGTCCTGACCAGGGCTCATCTGTTTCAGTCCTGGCCAAGGATCATCTGTTTCAGTCCTGACCAGGGATCATCTGTTTCAGTCCTGACCAGGGATCATCTGTTTCAGTCCTGACGTGGGATCATCTGTTTCAGTCCTGACCAGGGATCATCTGGTTCAGTCCTGACCAGGGATCATCTGTTTCAGTCCTGACCAGGGATCATCTGTTTCAGTCCTGACGTGGGATCATCTGTTTCAGTCCTGACGTGGGATCATCTGTTTCAGTCCTGATGAGGGATCATCTGTTTCAGTCCTGACCAGGGATCATCTGTTTCAGTCCTGACCAGGGATCGTCTGTTTCAGTCCTGACCAGGGATTATCTGTTTCAGTCCTGACGTGGGATCATCTGTTTCAGTCCTGACCAGGGATCATCTGTTTCGGTCCTGACCAGGGATCATCTGTTTCAGTCCTGACCAGGGATCATCTGTTTCAGTCCTGACCAGGGATCATCTGTTTCAGTCCTGACGTGGGTTCATCTGTTTCAGTCCTGACCAGGGATCATCTGTTCCAGTCCTGACCAGGGATCATCTGTTTCAGTCCTGACGTGGGATCATCTGTTTCAGTCCTGACCAGGGATCATCTGTTTCAGTCCTGACCAGGGATCATCTGTTTCAGTCCTGATGAGGGATCATCTGTTTCAGTCCTGACCAGGAATCATCTGTTTCAGTCCTGACCAGGGATCATCTGTTTCAGTCCTGACCAGGGATCATCTGTTTCAGTCCTGACCAGGGATCATCTGGTTCAGTCCTGACGTGGGATCATCTGTTTCAGTCCTGACCAGGGATCATCTGTTTCAGTCCTGACCAGGGATCATCTGTTTCAGTCCTGACCAGGGATCATCTGTTTCAGTCCTGACCAGGGATCATCTGTTTCAGTCCTGACCAGGGATCATCTGTTTCAGTCCTGGCCAAGGATCATCTGTTTCAGTCCTGGCCAAGGATCATCTGTTTCAGTCCTGACCAGGGATCATCTGTTTCAGTCCTGACCAGGGATCATCTGTTTCAGTCCTGACGTGGGATCATCTGTTTCAGTCCTGACCAGGGATCATCTGGTTCAGTCCTGACCAGGGATCATCTGTTTCAGTCCTGACCAGGGATCATCTGTTTCAGTCCTGACGTGGGATCATCTGTTTCAGTCCTGACGTGGGATCATCTGTTTCAGTCCTGATGAGGGATCATCTGTTTCAGTCCTGACCAGGGATCATCTGTTTCAGTCCTGACCAGGGATCGTCTGTTTCAGTCCTGACCAGGGATTATCTGTTTCAGTCCTGACGTGGGATCATCTGTTTCAGTCCTGACCAGGGATCATCTGTTTCGGTCCTGACCAGGGATCATCTGTTTCAGTCCTGACCAGGGATCATCTGTTTCAGTCCTGACCAGGGATCATCTGTTTCAGTCCTGACGTGGGTTCATCTGTTTCAGTCCTGACCAGGGATCATCTGTTCCAGTCCTGACCAGGGATCATCTGTTTCAGTCCTGACGTGGGATCATCTGTTTCAGTCCTGACCAGGGATCATCTGTTTCAGTCCTGACCAGGGATCATCTGTTTCAGTCCTGATGAGGGATCATCTGTTTCAGTCCTGACCAGGAATCATCTGTTTCAGTCCTGACCAGGGATCATCTGTTTCAGTCCTGACCAGGGATCATCTGTTTCAGTCCTGACCAGGGATCATCTGTTTCAGTCCTGACCAGGGATCATCTGTTTCAGTCCTGACCAGGGATCATCTGTTTCAGTCCTGACCAGGGATCATCTGTTTCAGTCCTGGCCAAGGATCATCTGTTTCAGTCCTGACCAGGGATCATCTGTTCCAGTCCTGACCAGGGATCATCTGTTTCAGTCCTGACCAGGGATCATCTGTTTCAGTCCTGACCAGGGATCATCTGTTTCAGTCCTGACGTGGGATCATCTGTTTCAGTCCTGACCAGGGATCATCTGTTTCAGTCCTGACCAGGGATCATCTGTTTCAGTCCTGGCGTGGGATCATCTGTTTGTCTGAGCTTTAGCTGACATGACATTAGAAATCTATCAAGCAACAGACATGAGATCATCGCCCATATTTTCTGTTTTCATAGTCTCCCTTTGATGGTTTACGTGTGAGTGAATTACTATTTCATCAGAACACGCAGAAACTGATTGTAAACATGTTTGCTGTGGATCACTCTGAGAAGGCCCTCACTTTGGCTAACATTAAAATACAAGCTTAAACCAATGGAATAATATCCAAGTTCGGCTTTCCGAAGATCAAGTGAGGGAAGATGATGTGTTTAGTCCATTGAGTCTGAATACCACCAGGGTCTTGTATTCCTACGGATTGATTCCCATCCCAACACTAAACTCAACAGCAACATGTCTCCTGCACAACAGAGTCAGCAGGGAAATCTATTTCCATCACAACTTTCTTCTATTCCCCCCTAAATAGAGGCCAAAACACAACCCAACATCAACCTCCCACCAGGCCCTGGGTTACTGGAGAGGCCATTGAAGCAGGTTTGATGACCCCTGGTGACCACTTACAGATAACCCATTTACAGTCTCATTTACAGTCTCCTTTACAGTCCCCTTTACAGTCCCTTTACCATTCACTTTACAGTCTCCTTCACAGTCTCATTTACAGTCTCATTTACAGTCCCCTTTACAGTCCACTGTACAGTCCCCTTTACAGTCCCCTTTACAGTCCCCTTTACAGTCCCCTTTACAGTCCACTGTACAGTCCCCTTTACAGTCCCCTTTACAGTCCCCTTTACAGTCCACTGTACAGTCCCCTTTACAGTCCCCTTTACAGTCCCCTTTACAGTCTCATTTACAGTCCCCTTTACAGTCCCCTTTACAGTCCCCTTTACAGTCTCATTTGCAGTCCCCTTTACAGTCCTTTTACCGTTCACTTTACAGTCTCATTTACAGTCCCCTTTACAGTCCCCTTTACAGTCCCCTTTACAGTCTCATTTACAGTCCCCTTTACAGTCCCATTTACAGTACACTGTACAGTCCCATTTACAGTCCCCTTTACAGTCCCATTTACAGTCCCCTTTACAGTCCCATTTACAGTACACTGTACAGTCACCTTTGCAGTCTCCTTTACAGACACATCTGGGGGTTTAGTTTTCCACTTTAGTATGGATGTTGATGGTCAAGCATATCACCATCATTTTCCATCATCCATAAGTCGGTCCCAAATCAATGTCACAATAGTATAATAGAGGCTCTGTCCTCTGGGGCTGGATGTAGTGGAAATATAGACACTCTCCCCAGCTGCTCCTGGCTTTGCTATCATGACATGTGTCACGAACCGGCTCAAAGCCCGTAACAAAAGGGAAACAACGTGGAGATAAGGAATAACAAAATATATTTATTAACTAAGGTAACCTAAATGCAATTAACAATGGTGTGTGTAATCAGTAATGTAAGTGAATGTTTTGCTTGCATAAATGTGATAATGCAGTGTGTTGAAAGGTGTTAAAGCAAACAACCAAAAAACCACAACAAAATCTATGACGGTGTCTGCATGGAGAGAGTCTCTTCCATGAATGGGGAAGTGGTGTATTTATCCTATGACACAGCGGGCCCAGGTGTTTCCCATGTAGCTGACGACCCTCCCAACTCCGCCCACCGGCATCCTAATAAGGAAACAAGAACAAAGAGAGAATACGGCAGACAGAGTGGGAGGGTCGTCACATTCCCCCCCATAAAACCGGGGACCAACAAGGACCCCGGAACATACCGGCCCCTGCGTCCCCAAATTGACACAGCGCCTGCGTCCCCAAATTGACACAGCCCCTGCGTCCCCAAATTGACACAGCCCCTGCGTCCCCAAATTGACACAGCCCCTGCGTCCCCAAATTGACACAGCCTCTGCGTCCCCAAATTGACACAGCCTCTGCGTCCCAAATTGATGAGGGGTTACGTGTTCACACTTCCAATTTGCCCCAGCCAACCTCCTCCCCAGACCTCAGCAACCTTTGCGCACAGGAAGCAGCATTTAAGAGGAAAGAAGAACACAAGATCAGGAGGGAACAGACAGCAAAGATAGAACATGACAATACCAAACAATGGTTAGTCACGTAAACCTTCAGGAACAGGGCACACTAGAGACCACATCAGCTACAAACTCCAACGAAAAGAACATCAGGGTCCTTCATTTTTTCAACTCCCAACGATTCACAGTCACTTCCCGACGATTCATAGTCACTTCCCAACGATTCACAGTCACTTCCAGACGATTCACAGTCACTTCCTGACGATTCATAGTCACTCCCCGACGATTCACAGTCACTTCCCGACGATTCATAGTCACTTCCCGACGATTCACAGTCACTTCCCGACGATTCACAGTCACTTCCAGATGATTCACAGTCACTTCCCGACGATTCATAGTCACTTCCCAACGATTCATAGTCACTTCTCAACGTAACAGACTAACTCATTTCAATCATAATGTTCAACGATCTTCAACAGCAGTACATCATTCTAACAGATCCTGATGGAAAGCAAATGAACTCGTCCACATAAGACGCCATAGTCATTAGTAAATAATCTCGCTCAACCCCTCTGCTGAGCACATCAGACCACAACCAGAGAAATGAATCACCCTGAGAACCACAGAAGAGAGATGAGATACGGAGCTTCCCCAAAACCTACAATAACTCAACCCTAGTCTTCGTGCGGATTTGCGGTGGGTATTTACGCACTGTAGCCCGCTGGCAAGGTAATAAACCCTCCAGCACGCTGGCAAATTCCCCCAAGCCACGGATGTGCCCCCGAGACAACTGCTCAGTCCACAGACACCACACAAAAACAACAAACATTAACCATGCCCAACATATTCCAAAAATGAAACACATCGCTAAGCCTATCATGGGTAAAAGGCTATAGCTCCGGGTAGCAAGTTCCACTACCCTACCCAAATCTCCCACCGAGGTACACAGCCGATTACTCACCTCCTCAGACCGATGTCCCAACAGAAAGTAGAACAAGAGTTTCCAGGCTGGGCAGGGCCTGGAAACTAACCATTATACTCTCTCCAACGCAGCACACAAACCAAACAACAAAGGCAACCAATACTGGGCCTATCAAACTCAAACAACATATGCAAACCAAACACGTACCTCCACGTTCTCCCAAACCAATACGTTCAAATATCCCGGATGAGCCCCCACTTGTCACGAACCGGCTCAAAGCCCGTAATAAAAGGGAGACAACGTGGAGATAAGGAATAACAAAATATATTTATTAACTAAGGTAACCTAAATGCAATTAACAATGGTGTGTGTAATCAGTAATGTAAGTGAGTGTTTTGCTTGCATAAATGTGATAATGCAGTGTGTTGAAAGGTGTTAAAGCAAACAACCAAAAAACCACAACAAAATCTATCAAGGTGTCTGCATGGAGAGAGTCTCCTCCATGAATGGGGAAGTGGTGTATTTATCCTATGACACAGCGGGCCCAGGTGTTTCCCATGTAGCTGGCGACCCTCCCAACTCCGCCCACCGGCATCCTAATAAGGAAACAAGAACAAAGAGAGAATACGGCAGACAGAGTGGGAGGGTCGTCACACATGCTTGAAGCAACGCTGTGTTTGTGACAGCTGTCCAATGAGTCAGACACTCTAAAACCAATGTCTTATTCTTGTGATGATGTCAGACCATGTTACAAATTTCTTATTGAATTGATTGAAGTTAGACCATGTTACATATTACGAATCTCATCTCATGTGGATGCACAGTTTAGAGCTTTAATGAACCAAGACACCTCTGAAGAGGTTGAACCAAGACACCTCTGAAGAGGATGAACCAAGAGGATGAGCCAAGAGGATGAACCAAGACAACTCTGAAGGAGATGAACCAAGAGAATGAACCAAGACAACTCTGAAGAGGATGAACCAAGAGGATGAGCCAAGAGGATGAACCAAGACAACTCTGAAGAGGATGAACCAAGACACCTCTGAAGAGGATGAACCAAGAGGATGAACCAAGAGGATGAACCAAGACAACTCTGAAGAGGATGAACCAAGACAACTCTGAAGAGGTTAAACCAAGACACCTCTGAAGAGGTTGAACCAAGACATCTCTGAAAAGGATGCAATTCCATTTTGTATATCCCCAAGGTCACTCTAGGTATTCATTTGTTTTCATCCTTGAGCAGACAGACACACCCTCTCTCTTGTTGGATAAACTGAGTCAGCCTCTAAACACAAAGGAATGTCAGCGTTTACAGCCAGGCTGGAAAGAGGACAAGTGAAAGAGACAATCTCTTCTGATCTGTTTTAACACCATGTGTGTTTTAAAAGACAGAGTTCTGGCATTGTGGCAGGCCGATACACTCATGTCTGGTCCTGTGATGATACCAAGAGCCAACAATGGGTCGTGGTGAAATACAAACACTAGCTGGGGAGGTTGAGGTCATTGGTAGTTTGGTCTGTGCAGGGATACAGTTGAGACATGGCTTCTTTTGTAGTAACCGACTTGTACGGTAATGCTTTAATCCTAGTGATTGAAAAAACCTTTCTTCTCCAAATTCCTGCTTGTGGAAAATATTTCCGGGGGATTTTGAGATTATTATTTTCATGAGGTTTGAAATTACAAAATAAACTCACACTTAAAATAAATCAGAAATATATTACATTTTTAAAAATCTGGAAATAAAATGATCAAACATTCTCTTGTTTTCTTTTTTTATTCGTTCCTCTAAGTACAAGACACGGTACAAGACGCGGTTCAAGACGCGGTTCAAGACGCCGTTCAAGACACGGTACAAGACACAAGCATTAATAAACCTCATGGGTATCAGGTATCAAGGTAAGACCCAAGTGCAAACTGTGAGAAGTAACCATGTTTAATGTAACAACAGGGGAAGGCAAACGACAGGTCAAGGCAGGCAGGGGTTGATAATCCAGAGTAGGAGCAAAAGGTACAGGACGACAGGCAGGCTCAGGGTCAGGGACAGGCAGAGTGGTCATGGACAGGGACAGGGTCAGGACAGGCAGAGTGGTCAGGGTCAGGACAGGGTCAGGACAGGCAGAGTGGTCAGGGACAGGGTCAGGGACAGGCAGAGTGGTCAGGGACAGGGTCAGGGTTAGGACAGGCAGAGTGGTCAGGGACAGGGACAGGCAGAGTGGTCAGGGACAGGGTCAGGGACAGGCAGAGTGGTCAGGGACAGGCAGAGTGGTCAGGGACAGGGTCAGGGACAGGCAGAGTGGTCAGGGACAGGGTCAGGGACAGGCAGAGTGGTCAGGGTCAGGGACAGGGTCAGGGACAGGCAGAGTGGTCAGGGTCAGGGACAGGCAGAGTGGTCAGGGACAGGGACAGGGTTAGGACAGGCAGAGTGGTCAGGGACAGGGTCAGGGACAGGCAGAGTGGTCAGGGACAGGGTCAGGGACAGGCAGAGTGGTCAGGCAAGCAGGTACAGGGTCAGGGACAGGCAGAGTGGTCAGGGACAGGGTCAGGGACAGGCAGAGTGGTCAGGCAAGCAGGTACAGGGCCAGGGACAGGCAGAGTGGTCAGGGACAGGGTCAGGGACAGGCAGAGTGGTCAGGCAAGTGGGTACAGGGGCAGGACAGGCAGAGTGGTCAGGGACAGGGTCAGGACAGACAGAGTGGTCAGGGTCAGGACAGGCAGAGTGGTCGGGGTCAGGGTCAGGACAGGGAAATGCTGTTGGAATGCTCAACCGGTGTCGCTCATTCAGCCGACAGAAACTTTCAACCGGTTCTCCCCATTATGTAGCGAGTCGGAGTCTGAGTCTGAGTCTTCTCTTGTCTCTACTCCTCCCGTTACGGGGTCTGAGACGCCGAAGGCTCCCACCATTAGCTCTGACAAATTGAAAACCCTAGTCATTGGCGACTCCATTACCCGCAGTATTAGACTTAAAGCGAATCACCCAGCGATCATACACTGTTTACCAGGGGGCAGGGCTACCGACGTTAAGGCTAATCTAAAGATGGTGCTGGCTAAAGCTAAATCTGGCGAGTGTAGAGAGTATAGAGATATTGTTATCCACGTCGGCACCAACGATGTTAGGATGAAACAGTCAGAGGTCACCAAGTGCAACATAGCTTCAGCGTGTAAATCAGCTAGAAAGATGTGTCGGCATCGAGTAATTGTCTCTGGCCCCCTCCCAGTTAGGGGGAGTGACGAGCTCTACAGCAGAGTCTCAGCACTCAATCGCTGGTTGAAAACTGTTTTCTGCCCCTCCCAAAAGATAGAATTTGTAGATAATTGGCCCTCTTTCTGGGACTCACCCACAAACAGGACCAAGCCTGACCTGCTGAGGAGTGACGGACTCCATCCTAGCTGGAGGGGTGCTCTCATCTTATCTACCAACATAGACAGGGCTCTATCTCCTCTAGCCCCACACTGAAATAGGGTGCAGGCCAGGCAGCAGGCTGTTAGCCAACCTGCCAGCTTAGTGGAGCCTGCCAATAGCACAGTCAGTGTAGTCCGGGGGTTTCTTCGGATGGGGCCACAGTGTCTCCTGACCGCTCCTGTCTCAGCCTCCAGTGTTTATGCTGCAGTAGTTTGTGTCGGGGGGCTAGGGTCAGTTGGTTACCTGGAGTACTTCTCCTGTCTTATCCAGTGTCCTGTGTGAATTTAAGTATGCTCTCTCTAATTCTCTCGTTCTCTCTTTCTCTCTGAGAACCTGAGCCCTAGGACCATACGTCAGGACTACCGGGCATGATGACACCTTGCTGTCCCCAGTCCGCCTGGCCTTGCTGCTATTCCAGTTTCAACTGTTCTGCCTGTGGTTACGGAACCCCTACCTGTCCCAGACCTGCTGTTTTCAACTCTTAATGATCGGCTATGAAAAGCCAACTGAGATTTATTCCTGATTATTATTTGACCATGCTTGTCATTTATGAACATTTTGAAAATCTTGGCTCTCTCTAATTTTCTCCTTCTCTCTTTCTTTCTCTCGGAGGACCTGAGCCCTAGGACCATACGTCGGGACTACCGGCCGTGGTGACTCCTTGCTGTCCCCAGTCCGCCTGGCCTTGCTGCTATTCCAGTTTCAACTGTTCTGCCTGCGGTCATGGAACCCCTACCTGTCCCAGACCTGCTGTTTTCAACTCTTAATGATCGGCTATGAAAAGCCAACTGAGATTTATTCCTGATTATTATTTGACCATGCTTGTCATTTATGGAAATTTTGAAAATCTTGGCTCTCTCTAATTTTCTCCTTCTCTCTTTCTTTCTCTCGGAGGACCTGGGCCCTAGGACCATGCGTCGGGACTGCCGCCCGTGGTGACTCCTTGCTGTCCCCAGTCCGCCTGGCCTTGCTGCTATTCCAGTTTCAGCTGTTCTGCCTGCGGTTATGGAACCGCCACCTGTCCCAGACCTGTTGTTTTTCAACTCTTGATGATCGGCTATGAAAAGCCAACTGAAAATTATTCATGATTATTATTTGACCATGCTTGTCACTTATGAACATTTTTGAACATCTTGGCATAGTTCTGTTATAATCTCCACCCGGCACAGCCAGAAGAGGACTGGCCACCCCTCATAGCCTGGTTCCTCTCTAGGTTTCTTCCTAGGTTTTGGCCTTTCTAGGGAGTTTTTCCTAGCCACCGTGCTTCTACACCTGCATTACTAGCTGTTTGGGGTTTTAGGCTGGGTGTCTGTACAGCACTTCGAGATATTAGCTGATGTACGAAGGGCTATATAAAATAAAATTGATTGATTGATTGATTGACAGGCAGAGTGGTCAGGGACAGGGTCAGGACAGACAGAGTGGTCAGGGTCAGGACAGGCAGAGTGGTCAGGGTCAGGGTCAGGACAGGCAGAGTGGTCAGGTAAGCGGGTACAGTGTCAGGACAGGCAGAGATGTCAGGCAAGCGGGTACAGGGTCAGGACAGGCAGAGTGGTCAGGCAAGCGGGTACAGGGTCAGGACAGGCAGAGTGGTCAGGCAAGCACGTACAGGGTCAGGACAGGCAAGCGGGTTCAGGGTCAGGACAGGCAAGGGTCAAAAACCAGGAGGACGAGAAAAAGAGAGAATGGGGAAAAGACATGAGCTGAAGAGGACAAACGCTGGTAAGCTTGACAAACAAGACGAACTGGCAACCAACAAACCGAGAACACAGGTATAAGTACACAGGGGATAATGGGGAAGATGGGCGACACTTGGAGGGGCGGGCGGAGACAATCACAAGGACAGGTGAAACAGATCAGGGCGTGACAATGGGATTTCATGCTGATTGCTTACAGGGGGGGTCTGTTTATTCAGGCATGCTATATTTTCCACTAGGATTCCCCTTGACAATGAGTGTAATTTTACACCACCCCCAAGGAACGGCCCAGCTAATATCTCCAACACCAGGGAGGCAGACACATTGCACCAGGAAGGAAGGATAAAGCATCGCAAACACATGAACTAAACAAATCAGTTTTATTCATTTTACTGAAAGTAAACAACCTCATCTTATCTGCTGGTTGGAGGGCTGGAAGGGGATGATGTTAGAGAGAACCCAAATTCCCCTCTCATCCCATCCTGAATATGGAAAGTTATCTCCGTCTGTGTCATAAATGGCCATAAAGTCAACACTGGAGTTTTCCATCACTCAGAATTTATTCCAAATGTCCTCTTTCCCAAGGAAAGCTCCAACCTCACCTGCTGTATCACTTTGGGGACGTGGTAATGGCTTTAACACTTTATCTCAGGTTGTAGCTCCAGCGTAAAGGTCAGAAACACAGTCTTTAAAGGCCAAGTGGAACATAGAGGTCAGAAACACAGTCTTTAAAGGCCAAGTGGAACATAGAGGTCAGAAACACCAGTCTTTAAAGGATAAGTGGAACATCATTTATTTTTCCGTTATTTTACCAGGTAAGTTGACTGAGAACACATTCTCATTTACAGCAACAACCTGGGGAATAGTTACAGGGGAGAGGAGGGGGGTGAATGAGACAAACATAAACTGTGGATCATTAGGTGACCATGATGGTTTAAGGTCCAGATGGGGAATTTAGCCAGGACACCAGGGTTAACACCCCTACTCTTACAATAAGTGCCATGGGATCTTTAATGACCTCAGAGAGTCAGGACACACGTTTAACATCCCATCCAAAAGACAGCACCCTACACAGGGCAGTGTGCCCACTCACTGCCCTGGGGCATTAGACCAGAGGAAAGAGTGCCTCCTACTGGCCCTCCAACACCACTTCCAGCAGCATCTGGTCTCCCATCCAGGGACTGACCAGGACCAACCCTGCTTAGCTTCAGAAGCAAGGTAGCAATGATATGCAGGGTGGTATATTGCTGGCTAGCGGTCAGAAACACAGTCTTTAAAGGATAAGTGGAACATAGAGGTGATAAACACAGTCTTTAAAGGATAAATGGAACATAGAGGTCAGAAACACCAGTCTTTAAAAGATAAGTGGAACATAGAGGTCAGAAACACAGTCTTTAAAGGATAAGTGGAACATAGAGGTCAGAAACACCAGTCTTTAAAGGATAAATGAAATGTAGAGGTCAGAAACACCAGTCTTTAAAGGATAAATGGAACATAGAGGTCAGAAACACCAGTCTTTAAAGGATAAGTGGAACATAGAGGTCAGAAACACCAGTCTTTAAAGGATAAGTGGAACATAGAGGTCAGAAACACCAGTCTTTAAAGGATAAGTGGAACATAGAGGTCAGAAACACCAGTCTTTAAAGGATAAGTGGAACATAGAGGTGAGAAACACCAGTCTTTAAAGGATAAGTGGAACATAGAGGTCAGAAACACCAGTCTTTAAAGGATAAGTGGGGTGAACCAGGCATGTTTATAAGACATCTTATCAGGAAGTTATGTGGACAACAATTACACCAGATTATAATTACACAACAGACATGATTGAAAGTTCAAAGATGTAATGATCCCAATGCATATAAGTACTTCATCAGGATCGGTGTATTTACGTGTACTGTAATGTAATGCAGTAACTAATGCTGACACATTTAAAGTGGTCCGTTTCCTTGTTCCCATCCCCTTAATTGAAGAGTCTTTAATTGAAGCCCTGTGTGGATTGTGGGAAGGAAACAAGCAAAATAATCACATACAGGAGGAGAGAGGGGGATGGAGGAGTGAGGGAGAAATCTGGGGAGATTATTTGAGACGTAGAAATGTAGAGGAGATAAATATAAATAAATGAAATCAGAGAGAAAGAGAGAGAGAGAGAGGAGAAAGTAGTGTGGCAAAGTGAAATACTAAGAAAGAGCGATTCCCCCCCATGGCCACACACTGGTTGAATCAATGTTGTTTCCACGTACGTTGAATTGACGTCTGTGTCCATTACAGTCCCCTTTATAGTAATCCTGGGTGGAGAGAGAGAGAGAAAGGGTAGAGAAAGAGGAAGAGAGAGAGAGGAACCAACACCACTACCAGAACATCCTTGATGCCCGTTAATGTTTGTAATAGTCTGAGATGTTTTTATTGACCGTTAGGCCCCTGAGGACCACTGGGGAGGAGAGGGGGAGTAGGACAGGTGGAGGGGGAAGCTTTCATTTACTCCTTCCTTCTGGGTCATTGCGCCCACGTTCATGAGAGTTAAGATCAGAAACACATGTCGCACTTGGCTCCCTTTAAACATAGACCCCCACCCTGGTTCCCCTACAGACGAGCTACGATGCCTGTCCCCACCTTTCTCCTGCAAAGACCGGGAGTCAGAGAGAGGCCATTAAAGACCGGGAGTCAGAGAGAGGCCATTAAAGAGAACTCAGCAACAGAGGCTCAACACACAAGAAGAGTCACAATGATGGGTCGAGATTTCTACACAAGATCAGACTGTGCTATATTTCTGGCTGATCTGTAAATTAAATATGTGCGCTGTGTCCGCCAAGTCTCTGCCTACAATCCAATACAAACAGTCCTACTGACTGAGATACACATTTACAGACACACATGATTTAACGAGCGCAATTTTCCATTCATAATTTATACGTCCCAGAAGGTTGAAAAAAAAAAGAGTCTCTTTAGTCACTTTCAACAGATTCTCTCTTTACAGAGAAACATGTTTTGTTCAAGATCATCATATTGCGTATTTGTGTAAAAATCACTGACTGGATCCAGGGGGTTCTGCTGTGTGATCGTCCTCTCTCTCCAATGTTAAACAATCTCAAGGTCACACCAGACAGACCCTCACACATATTCTAACCTCTCTTTTGTAATCCCAAAACTGTACGTCACCCATCAACCATATGCATTGAGACCTCACCTGTTACCATAGTGACCTGTGTTGCTGTGACAACCTTTCAATCAAAGGGAGAAACAAACAGAAGTAAACACATACTTTTACTGCTCTCTGCTCTCTCTCTCTCTCTCTGTTCTCTCTCTCTGCTCTCTCTCTACTCTCTCTCTCTGCTCCCTCTCTCTCTGCTCTCTAGGCTCTCTATCTGCTCTCTCTCTGCTCTCTCTCTGCTCTGCTTTCTTTCTCTCTCGCTCTCTGCTCTCTCGCTCTCTGCTCTCTCTCTCTCTCTCTCTCTGCTCTCTGTTCTTTCTCTCTCTCGCTCTCTGCTCTCTCTCTCTCTGCTCTGCTCTCTCTCTCTCTCTCTCTCTCTCTCTGCTCTCTGTTCTTTCTCTCTCTCGCTCTCTGCTCTCTCTCTCTCTCTCTCTCTGCTCTCTCTCTCTCTCTCTCTGCTCTCTGTTCTTTCTCTCTCGCTCTCTGCTCTCTCTCTCTCTCTCTCTCTCTCTGCTCTCTCTCTCTCTGGTCTCTCTCTCTCTCTCTCTCTCGCTCTTTGCTCTCTGTTCTTTCTCTCTCTCGCTCTCTGCTCTCTCTCTCTGCTCTCTCTCTCTCTCTCTGCTCTCTCTCTCTCTCTCTCTGCTCTCTGTTCTTTCTCTCTCTCGCTCTCTGCTCTCTCTCTCTCTCTCTCTCTGCTCTCTCTCTCTCTGCTCTCTCTCTCTCTCTCTCTCTGCACTCTCTCTCTCTGCTCTCTCTTTTTCTGTTCTCTCTCTAAATATGGGTTGTATTTACAATGGTGTATGTTGTTCACTGGTTGACCTTTTCTTGTGGCAACAGGTCACAAATCTTGCTGCTGTGATGGCACACTGTGGTATTTCACCCAGTAGATATGGGAGTTGATCAAAATTGGATTTGTTTTTGAATTCTTTGTGGGTCTTTGTAATCTGAGGGAAATATGTGTCTCTAATATGGTCATACCAGGAGGCTAGGAAGTGCAGCTCAGCTTCCAGCTCATTTTGTGGGCAGTGTGTACATATAGTGTAGCCTGTCTTCTCTTGAGAGCCAGGTCTGCCTACGGCGGCCTTTTTCAATAGCAAGGCTATGCTCACTGACTCTGTACATAGTCAAAGCTTTCCTTCATTTTGGGTCAGTCACTCTCTCAGCTCTCTATCTCTCTCTCCCCTCCCTCCCCCCCTCTCTCTGTGTTCGCTCTCTGCTCTCTGTTCTCTCTCTCTCTCTCTATATATATATATATATATACAGTGGGGCAAAAAAGTATTTAGTCAGCCACCAATTGTGCAAGTTCTCCCACTGTCACGATCGTCTATAGGAGAGAGAGATGACCAAGGCGCAGCGTGTGCAAAATACATCTTCTTTTATTGAAGAAGAGAGAAAACAAACAAGAAACGAACAACTATACATGAACTAACAAAATAACAAAACTGACGACCGTGAAGCTATACAAACATAAGTGCTGACACTAAACACTTAGACATAGACAATTACCCACAACCAGCTAAAGCCTATGGCTGCCTTAAATATGGCTCCCAATCAGAGACAACAATAACCAGCTGTCTCTAATTGAGAACCAATTCAGGCAACCATAGACTTTCCTAGACACCTACACTGAACACTAAACCATCTACTCTACTTAAACCCCTAAACCATACAACACCCTAGACAATACAAAAACACATACTACACCATGTCACACCCTGACCTAACTAAAATAATAATGAAAACAAAGATAACTAAGGCCAGGGTGTGACACCCACTTAAAAAGATGAGAGAGGCCTGTAATTTTCATCATAGGTACACTTCAACTATGACAGACAAAATGAGATAAACAATTCCAGAAAATCACATTGTAGGATTTTTAATGAATCTATTTGCAAATTATGGTAGAAAATAAGTATTTGGTCAATAACAAAAGTTTATCTCAATACTTTGTTATATACCCTTTGTTGGCAATGACAGAGGTCAAACGTTTTCTGTAAGTCTTCACAAGGTTTTCACACACTGTTGCTGGTATTTTGGCCCATTCCTCCATGCAGATCTCCTCTAGAGCAGTGATGTTTTGGGGCTGTTGCTGGGCAACACGGACTTTCAACTCCCTCCAAAGATTTTCTATGGGGTTGAGATCTGGAGACTGGCTAGGCCACTCCAGGACCTTGAAATGCTTCTTACGAAGCCACTCCTTCGTTGCCCGGGCGGTGTGTTTGGGATCATTGTCATGCTGAAAGACCCAGCCACGTTTCATCGTCAATGCCCTTGCTGATGGAAGGAGGTTTTCACTCAAAATCTCACGATACATGGCCCCATTCATTCTTTCCTTTACACGGATCAGTCGTCAGATCACTGTGGCCAGATGGAGTGAGACGATGCAGAGGGGGAGATAGAGGGAGGAAGGTAGGAAGGGTGGTAGAGGGGGAGATAGAGAGGATGAAGGTAGGAAGGGTGGTAGAGGGGGAGATAGAGGGAGGAAGGTAGGAAGGGTGGTAGAGGGGGAGATAGAGAGAGGAAGGTAGGAAGGGTGGTAGAGGAGGAGATAGAGGGAGGAAGGTAGGAAGGGTGGTAGAGGGGGAGATAGAGAGAGGAAGGGTGGTAGAGGGGGAGATAGAGAGGAGGAAGGGTGGTAGAGGGGGAGATAGAGAGGATGAAGGTAGGACGGGTGGTAGAGGGGGAGATAGAGGGAGGAAGGTAGGAAGGGTGGTAGATGGGGAGATAGAGGGAGGAAGGTAGGAAGGGTGGTAGAGGGGGAGATAGAGGGAGGAAGGTAGGAAGGGTGGTAGAGGGGGAGATAGAGAGAGGAAGGGTGGTAGAGGGGGAGATAGAGAGGAGGAAGGTAGGACGGGTGGTAGAGGGGGAGATAGAGGGAGGAAGGGTGGAAGAGGGGGAGATAGAGAGGATAGAGGTAGGAAGGGTGGTAGAGGGGGAGATAGAGAGGAGGAAGGTAGGAAGGGTGGTAGAGGGGGGTATAGAGAGGATGAAGGTAGGACGGGTGGTAGAGGGGGAGATAGAGGGAGGAAGGTAGGAAGGGTGGTAGAGGGGGAGATAGAGGGAGGAAGGTAGGAAGGGTGGTAGAGGGGGAGATAGAGGGAGGAAGGTAGGAAGGGTGGTAGAGGGGGAGATAGAGAGAGGAAGGGTGGTAGAGGGGGAGATAGAGAGGAGGAAGGTTGGACGGGTGGCAGAGGGGGAGATAGAGAGGAGGAAGGTAGGACGGGTGGTAGAGGGGGAGATAGAGGGAGGAAGGGTGGTAGAGGGGGAGATAGAGAGGAGGAAGGTAGGAAGCGTGGTAGAGGGGGAGATAGAGAGAGGAAGGTAGGAAGTGTGGTTATGGGTTAGGAGAGAGAGAAATGTTGGATATAGATAGAAAGACATTAAAAAGAGTGACTAATCTGCATTTTTCTTAATTGTAAAAATGTCTTACAGCTGATCAGAAAGTGACTCACAAGTTCCAGGCGCCAGTAAAAAAGAGGGATAAAGAGAAATAAAGAAGGGGGGAAATATAGTTTACCATGTGATTGGTTCCAGGGGGTTGATCAGTGTACTACTTTATTCTGATTGGTTCCAGGGGGTTGATCAGTGCACTACTTCCTTCTGATTGGTTCTAGGGGGTTGATCAGTGCACTACTTTATTCTGATTGGTTCCAGGGGGTTGATCAGTGTACTACTTTATTCTGATTGGTTCCAGGGGGTTGATCAGTGCACTACTTCATTCTGATTGGTTCCAGGGGGTTGATCAGTGCACTACTTCATTCTGATTGGTTCCAGGGGGTTGATCAGTGCACTACTTCATTCTGATTGGTTCTAGGGGGTTGATCAGTGTACTACTTTATTCTGATTGGTTCAGCGTGCCCCTATAACGACAGAGGGTTGAGTTTTACTCTGTGTGCCCCTGTAACATCAGAGGGTTGAGGGGAAACACATGTTTAAGTGGAGCGTGATTTATGAGGTAGATCTAATGACAACAGGCACAGACAGGCCAGTAATGAAACACTGATAGGATTCAAATGGCCTGGCTTGGATCAGTGCCTATGAGAGAAGTGTCAGAGCTGATTTAGCTAACTCTGCAGGAGGCATGAGCTTTCCCAGGGTTGTTCAAGTCTGAGATCATGTTTTACCCGATTCTACCCCAAAACAATGTAAAATCAATCCCACCATAAGATCTGCCTGAAATACTGTCTTTGTATGTCTTTGGCCAGTAATAACATGGTTTTCATGGTTGAAAGAGAATTAAACGCGTATTTTGAAGATTTCATATCACTCTCAGGGTTCACCTCCCTATATCACCCCCAGGGTTCACCTCTATATCATCTTGTCCTTCCTCAAACATCAGGCCCAGTGAACATCAGGCCCAGTGAACATCAGGCCCAGTGAACATCCACACCTCTCCAGTTGGTAACAGAGATAAAGAGACAGTAGTGGAGAGACAGTTGTGAGAGAACGCATTAAAGAACATGAAATAGGAGACCATATCTGTTGGATACAGATAGAGTTTGATCAAACACTGCCATTCATTATTGAACCATATCAACAGATCAACTTTAGAAAGTGGAGAAATGGAGGTTACACATGTACAGACACACACACAAACACACACACACACCCACTCACACACACACACACGCTAAAGTCTCCTCCAGACTGGATAAGTCCACACCAAGGTTATTACACAGGGCTTTCGGAAAGTATTCAGACCCATTAACTTTTTCCACATTTTGTTACATTACAGCCTTATTCTAAAATGGATTAAATAAATAAAAAGTATTCATCAATATACACACAATACCCCATAATGACAAAGTGAAAACAGTTGGTTTTTTTTGCAAATGTAGATACCTTATCTACATAAGAATGCAGACCCTTTCCTGCGAGACTGGAAATTGATCTCAGGTGCATTCTGCTTCCATTGAACATCTTCAGGACGTTTCTTCAACTTGATTGGAATCCAACTGTGTTCAATTCTATTGATTGGACATGTTCTGGAAAGGCACACACCTGTCTATGTAAGGTCCCACAGTTGACAGTGCAGGTCAGAGCAAAACCCAAGCCATGAGGTCAAATGAATTGTCCTTGGAGCTCCGAGACAGGATTGTGTCAAGGTTACAGATCTGGGGAAGAGTACCAAAAAATGTCTGAAGCATTGAAGGTCCCCAAGAACACAGTGGCCTCCATCATTCTTAAATGGAAGAAGTTTAGAACCACCAAGGCTCCTCCTAGATCTGGCAGCCCAGCAAAACGGAGCAATCAGGGGAGAAGGGCCTTGGTCAGGGAGGTGACTAAGAACCCGCTGGTTACTCAGAGTGCTCCAGAGTTCCTCTGTGGAGATATGAGAACCTTCCAGAAGGACAATCATCTCTGCAGCACTCCACCAATCAGGCCTTTATGGCATAGTGGCCAGACAGAATCCACTCCTCAGTAAAAGGCACATGGCAGCCTGCTTGGAGTTTGCCAAAAGGCACCTAAAGGACTCTCAGACCATGAGAAGAAACAAGATTCTCTGGTCTGATGAAACCAAGATTGAACTCTTTGGCCTGAATGCCAATCGTCAGGTCTGGAGGAAACCTGGCACCCTACGGTGAAGCATGGTGGTGGCAGCATTATCCTGGAGGGGCAAATCAATAATTTCCAGGCTGTGGTGAACTAAATGCCAGAACCTAATACCCTCAGCACACAGAGGGACAAAAACCTACCTGGAGGTGACAGTATATTCTCCCACATATTCCCCCCTAGACACAACTATGGCAACATAACCAACAGAATGGGTCACAACTCCTGCAGCTCCGTTACACGCTGGGTATGTACATAGTCAATGGTCGGCTTCGAGGGGACTTCCACGGTAGGTACAGCTATAGCTCATCTCTTGGCAGTAGTACTGTAGACTACTTTATCACCGACCACAACGCAGATACTCTCAGAGCGTTCACAGTCAGTCCACTGACACCCCTATCAGACCACAGAAAAATCCCAATCTACTTGAACAGAGCAATAATCAACCGTGAGGCATCGAAGCCGAACAAACTGCATACTATTAAGAAATGCTATAGATGGAAGAAGGGTACAAACCTACTATAAAACTTTTGGCCAACAACAAATCCAATCCCTCCTAGACAACGTCCTGGACAAAGTGTTTTCCTGCCATAGTGAAGATGTAGAATTAGCAGTAGGAAACCCGAACAATATATTTAAAATGTATTTCACAAATGTTACCCCTTTTTTCTCCCCAATTGGTAGTTTGTCTTGTCCCATCGCTGCAACTCCCGTGCAGACTAGAGAGAGGCGAAGGTTGAGAGCCATGCGTCATCTGAAACATGACCCTGCCAAGCCGCACCAATGGGTTGAAAGAAACACTGTACAACTGTGCAACCGTGTCAGCGTGCAAGCGTCCGCTAGAGAGCGATGTGACAAGGACATCCCGCCCGGCCGAACCCTCACCTAATCCAGACAACGCTGGGACAATTGTACGCCGTCTCATGGGTCTCCCAGTCGCAGCTGGCTGGGACACAGCCAGGGATTGAACCCGGATCTGTAGTGACTACTCAAGCACTGCATTGTCCTGCGCTACACAGGAGGCCCACCTGAACAATATATTTAGATATATATCAGCTAACCGTCAGAAAACCTAAGACAACCAACAACAATGATAAATGGTTTGATAAGGAAGGTAAAAACCTAAGACAACCAACAACAATGATAAATGGTTTGATGAAGAAGGTAAAAACCTAAGACAACCAACAACAATGATAAATGGTTTGATGAAGAAGGTAAAAACCTAAGACAACCAACAACAATGATAAATGGTTTGATAAAGAAGGTAAAAACCTAAGACAACCAACAACAATGATAAATGGTTTGATGAAGAAGGTAAAAACCTAAGACAACCAACAACAATGATAAATGGTTTGATGAAGAAGGTAAAAACCTAAGACAACCAACAACAATGATAAATGGTTTGATAAAGAAGGTAAAAACCTAAGACAACCAACAACAATGATAAATAGTTTGATGAAGAAGGTAAAAACCTAAGACAACCAACAACAATGATAAATGGTTTGATGAAGAAGGTAAAAACCTAAGACAACCAACAACAATGATAAATGGTTTGATAAAGAGGGTAAAAACCTAAGACAACCAGCAACAATGATAAATGGTTTGATAAAGAAGTTAAAAACCTAAGACAACCAACAACAATGATAAATGGTTTGATGAAGAAGGTAAAAACCTAAGATAACCAACAACAATGATACATGGTTTGATGAAGAAGGTAAAAACCTAAGAAAGAAATTGAGAAACTTTTTCAACCAAAAAGAAAAGAGAACACAGAAAACCTTAGCTTACGCCTTCACTATGGTGAAATACTAAAACAATACAGAAATACACTACAGAAAAGAAGGAATAGCATGACAGAAAACAGCTCATTGAAGAATCCACAGAATTCAATCGTTTGGAATGCACTAAACAAAGAACAAAACGAAGAGCTATCTATCCAAAATGAAGATGTATGGATTAACCACTTCTCCAACCTTTTAGCCAATTAACAAAGAACCAAAAGCAAAAACATACATGATCATTTACAAAATATAGAATCATCTATTAAAGACTACCAGAACCCACTGGATTCTCCAATTACATTGGATGAGCTACATGACAAAATAATAACCCTCCAACCCAAAAAAGCCTGTGGTGTTGATGGTATACTAAACGAAATCATGAAATATAAAGACAACAAATTCCAATTGAGTATACTTAAACTCTTCAACATTACCCTCAGCTCTGGCATCTTCACCAGTATTTGGAATCAAGGCCCAATCCTAGTGGTTAGAGTGTTGGGCCAGTAACCGAAAGGTGGCTGGATCGAATCCCCGAGCTGACAAGGTAAAAATCTGTCGTTCTGCCCCTGAGCAAGGAAGTTAACCCACTGTTCCCTGGGCGCTGTGGACGTCGATTAAGGCAGCCACCCGCATCTCTCTGATTCAGAGGCGTTTGGTTTAAATGCAGAAGACAAATTTCAGTTGAAGGCATTCAGTTGTACAACTGACTAGGTATCCCTCTTTCCCTTTCCAATCCACAAAAGTGGAGTCAAATTTGACCCCAATAATTACAGTGGAATATGTGTCAGCTGCAATCTCTTAAAAATCCTCTGCAGTATCATCAACAGCAGACTCCAACATTTTCCTCAGTGAAAACAATGTCCTGAGCAAATGTCAAATTGGCTTCTTACCAAAATACCATATGACAGACCACGTATACACCCTGAACACCTTTATTGACAAACAAACACAACAAAACCAAAGTCTTCTCATGCTTTGTTGATTTCCAAAAAGCTTTTGACACAATTTGTCATGAGGGTCTGCAATACAAATTGATGATAAGTGGTGTTGGGGGTAAAGCATATGACATTATAAAATCAATGTACACAAACAACAAGCGTGCGTTAAAATTGGCAATAAACACTCCTGGTTTATTTAATCAGGGACATGGGCGACATGGGGTGAGACAGGGATGCAGCATGAGCCCACCCTCTTCAACATATATATCAATGAATTGGCAAGGGCACTAGAACAATCTGCACCACCCTGCCTCACCCTACTGGACTTAGTATTACTGGACTTGCAGATGATCTTGAGAGAGAGAGAGAGAGAGAGATAGTGAAAAAGATAGAGAGAGACAAGGAGAGAGAGAGAGAGAGAGAGAGAGAGAGAGAGAGAGAGGGGGGAGGAGAGAGAGCGACAAGGAGAGAGAGAGAGAGAGAGAGAGAGAGAGAGAGAGAGAGAGAGAGAGAGAGAGAGAGAGAGAGAGAGAGAGAGAGAGAGAGAGAGAGAGAGAGAGAGAGGGAGAGAGAGAGAGAGAGACAAGGAGAGAGAGAGACAAGGAGAGAGACAAGGAGAGAGACAGAGAGACAAGGAGAGAGAGAGAGAGAGAGAGAGAGACAAAGAGAGAAAGAAAGACAAAGAGAGAGAAGAAGAGAGAGAGAAAGAGAGAAAGAAAGACAAAGCGAGGACTTTGACAACCATTTAGAGAGAACATAGAGCAGCGTATAATTGGTCTCCAGAACCACCTCACAGTCACATGAAACAACTGAACTGGAGAGTAGCGTCAAGAGCCAGCGAGGGTTACCTCAACGTCACATGAAACAACTGAACTGGAGAGTAGCGTCAAGAGCCAGCGAGGGTTACCTCAACGTTACATGAAACAACTGAACTGGAGAGTAGCGTCAAGAGCCAGCGAGGGTTACCTCAACGTTACATGAAACAACTGAAGTGGAGAGTAGCGTCAAGAGCCAGCGAGGGTTACCTCAACGTCACATGAAACAACTGAACTGGAGAGTAGCGTCAAGAGCCAGCGAGGGTTACCTCAACGTTACATGAAACAACTGAACTGGAGAGTAGCGTCAAGAGCCAGCGAGGGTTACCTCAACGTTACATGAAACAACTGAACTGGAGAGTAGCGTCAAGAGCCAGCGAGGGTTACCTCAACGTTACATGAAACAACTGAACTGGAGAGTAGCGTCAAGAGCCAGCGAGGGTTACCTCAACGTCACATGAAACAACTGAGCTGGAGAGTAGCGTCAAGAGCCAGCGAGGGTTACCTCAACGTTACATGAAACAACTGAACTGGAGAGTAGCGTCAAGAGCCAGCGAGGGTTACCTCAACGTTACATGAAACAACTGAACTGGAGAGTAGCGTCCAGAGCCAGCGAGGGTTACCTCAACGTTACATGAAACAACTGAACTGGAGAGTAGCGTCCAGAGCCAGCGAGGGTTACCTCAACGTTACATGAAACAACTGAACTGGAGAGTAGCGTTCAGAGCCAGCGAGGGTTACCTCAACGTTACACGGTTGTTACATCATGTTCACAGGGCGTTTAACTTTTCTCATGGGGGGATTACAGTAAAAAGTTATAGTGTTGTGTTGTGTTGTTTTTTCTCTTAGGAGGACCGCTGATTTAGCTCCACACGATAAGCCTGTCAGTTTGATCGCAGTGCCTTGTAAAGGTGCATGTGCTTTGGCTCTTGGTGTTGCAAGTACTCATGCTATTCCATGGTATTGTACATTTGTCATGCAGTAAGCCAGGAGCGTTGAAGGGGGAAAAGGTGGTCCAAAAAGTCTGAAAGTCATTCAGACAGATCTCTTCACACTGGCCTAATTTAAAGCCAGTGAAAGGATGAGGAGTATGGACCAGGCGTGCTTTAAAGGGGAATTTCACCCTGCCACGGCATATAGTCATTACTATATTAACATAAACATCAACATTATCCAAACCACAAGCTAGAACGTGTGCATTTTCATTTCACTGATAGAATCGGGAAGTTTCGACTTCCTGTGTGTTCGTCTGCTCATAGCGAACCACAAAGTCCAACATTCATAGCGAATGCAGATACCGCCCCGATAGGTAGCTGGGGCGTGCCCACAGAATTGGTTGATGTCGTTGTTTACTTCGAATGACCAACATACAGTAATTTTCAGGCTGAACAGATGGGGTAAGCATTTAGACGACAGCTGAGATACCGTCGTTTTCTCCCTTCACAACAAAACAAATGATTCTCCATTCCAGGTAACGTAATATTAGCTTGGTAAATTAGCTACGCTAGCCATCATCTCAATCATATAGCTAGCTATCTTTTAGACACACACTGTCAATCAATTTATCCTTTGCCATGGTAGTCACTTCTAGACTGGTAAATACAAATACTGGTCACATACACATATTTAGCAGATATTATTGTGGGTGTAGCAAAATGCTTGTATTCTAAGCTCCAACAGTGCAGTAATATCTCACAATTCACCACAATACACACACATATAAAAGTAAAAGAATGGAATTAAGAAATATATAAAATATTAGATTGAGCAAGTGGAGTGGCATTGACTAAAATACAGTAGAAAATAATACAGTAAATCATTTTTTAAAGACGAGTAAAGCGGTATGTAAACATTATTCAAGTGACTAGTGTTCCATTATTAAAGTGTCTGGTGATTCCATGTCTATGTATATAGGGCAGCAGCCTCTAAGGTGCAGGGTTGCGTAACCGAGTGGAAGCCGGCAAGTGATGGCTATTCAACAATCTGATGACCTTGATATAGAAGCTGTTTAAGTCTCTTGGTCCCAGCTTTGATGCACCTGTACAGACCTCGCCTTCTGGATGATAGCGGGGTAAACAAGTCGTGGCTCGGGTGGTTGATGTTCTTGATGATCTCTTTGTCCTTCCTGTGATATCGGGTGCTGTTGGTGTCCTGGAGGGCAGGTAGTTTGCCCCCGGTGATGCGTTGGGAAGACCGCACCACCCTCTGGAGAGCCCTGCGGTTGTGGTCGGTGCAGTTGCCATACCAGGCGGTGAAACAGCCCAACAGGATGCTCTCAATGGTGCACCTGTATAAGTTTGTGAGGATTTTAGGGGCCAAGCCAAATTTCCTCAGCCTGCTGAGGTTGAAAAGGTGCTGTTGTTGGATGGACCATTTCAGATCATCCGTGATGTGTACGCTGAGGAACTTAAAGCTTTTCACCTTCTCCACTGCTGTCCCGTCGATGTGGATGAGGGGGGTGCTCCCTCTGCTGTTTCCTGAAGTCCATGATCAGCTCCTTTGTTTTGTTGACATTGAGTGAGAGGTTATTTTCCTGGCACCACTCTCCCAGGGCCCTCACCTCCTCCCTGTAGGCTGTGTCGTCATTGTTGGTAATCAGGCCTACTACTATTGTGTCATCTGCAAACTTGATGATTGAGTTGGAGGCGTGCGTGGCCACGCAGTCATGGGTGAACTGGAAGTAGAGGAAGGGGCTGAGCACACCCTTGTGGGGCCCCTGTGTTGAGGATCAGCGAAGTGGAGGTGTTGTTTCCTACCTTCACCACCTGGGAGCGGCCCGTCAGGTAGTCTTGGGTTCAGACCCAGGGCCCTAAGCTTAATGATGAGCTTGAAGGGCACTACGGTGTTGAATACTGAGCTATAGTCAATAAACAGCTTTCTTACATAGGTATTCCTCTTGTCCAGATGGGATAGGGCAATGTGCAGTGACCAATTGTCTGTGGATCTAAGAAGGTGTTTAGCTTATCTTGAAGCAAGATGTCGGTGTCCGCGACGTGGCTGGTTTTCCCTTTGTAGTCCGTGTTTGTCTGTAGACCCTGCCACATACGTCTTGTGTCTGAGCCGTTGAATTGCTACTCCACTTTGTCTCTGTACTCACATTTTGCCTGTTTGATTGCCTTATGGAGGGAATAACTACACTGTTTGTATTCGGGCATATTCCCAGTCACCTTGCCACGGTTATTAAATGGTTTGCGCCAATGCTGCCATCTATCCACAGTTTCTGGTTTGGGTAAGTTTTAATAGACACCGTGGTTACAACATCTACTATACACTTCCTGATGAACTCAGTCACCGTATTCGTGTATTCGTAGATGATCATGAAACATACACCCCCCCCCTTTCTTCTTCTCTGAGAGTTCTTTATTCCTGTCTGCGTGATGTACTGAGAACCCAGCTGGCTATATGGAAGGGGGCAGTATATCCCGAGAGAGCCATGTTTCCGTGAAACAGATTATGTTACAATCCCTGATGTCTTTCTGGAAGTAGATCCTCGTCCTGAGCTCGTCTACTTTATTATTCAGAGACTGAACATTAGCGAGTAATATACTCAGAAGCGGTGGATGGTGTGCACGCCTCCTGAGTCGGTCTAGAAGTCCACTCCGTATACCTCTTCTCCGCCGGCTGTGTTTTGGAGCAGCCTCTGGAAGAAGTTAAATTGCCCTGGGGAGTACGAACAAAGGATCCAATTCGGGAAAGTTGTATTCCTGGTCGTAATGCTGGTGAGTTGCCACCTTTCTGATGTCCAAAAGTTATTTCCGACTGTATGTAATAACACAAAAAAGTTCTGGGCAACAATGTAAGAAATAGCACACAAAAAAACTAAATTCTGCAAAGTTGCTTAGGAGCTAGAAGCAGAGCTGCCATATCTGTCTGTGCCATCTTACTGAGATCAGTATCTAACTTAAAGAGGGTAAACATGTTTGTCTGTTTGTTCTATCTTTGACTAACGTAAGCTAGCTAACGTTAGAAAATAAGAGTAACTCAATCTGGTAGCCATCTATTCCACCCTTGTCCTTGTCTGAAAAACACTCGATATAGCTAACTCACTCTCAGTGTGTTGGTAATAACGATGAACGTGTATAAATTGTCTATGGTTTGTTAGTTGGTCCTCAGCTGGCTAGTAATCTTGCTGCCAATTTATTGGAAACTGACATTTTATGAGACTCCTATTTCCCCAAATGGAGGACGAAGACAGCATTGCCAAGCTAAGGTTGTTCGGAAATTCTGTGCTACATTAAACATTACCTATCCTGTAACTCCCAGTAATGGATACCAAAAATGGTTAAATCACATTATCTGGTGTAACAATTTGTAGCGAAGAGAACTGGTAATCAGCAGATGATGGGACAGGTGGTCATGATGAAATTGCCATTCCAAAGGCACATACAGTAAGTTCAGGGAACACGTTTACAGCTGTGGGAGGAGTGTTGTCATGATCAAACTGTCATTCAGTGTCTCTTGAGTCATCTTCTGCTTGAATGAAGCACAATGACACACGCAGGCAAAGGAGTTCTGTTTCTCTCCAAAAATCCACCAGGAAGAAGCCCAGGTACCACACGGTATTGTCTGTAAGACAAAAAATATATTATAAATTATACTCCATTGCACAGTTTGAACTACAGTTGAACTGAGCCAGCATAACAACATTAGAGTAGACTAGTTGAACATGAATACATGTGCATAGGGACAGCGATTACATTTAGAACAATATCTAGTCTAATAGAAGGAATATGGCTTAAACCTCAACCTGCACAGTAACCAGACTGTACAAATGTACCTAGGTAGGTAGGCAGATAGACATGGCTGTAGCTAGATCCTAACAGGCATGCTTAGGCAAATATTTTATATATTAAAATCAGCTCATCAGTTTTAGAGATTTACAACAGTTACATTGTTGTATTATTGTTTCTTTTCACTGTTAGCAAGCTAGTAAACTTAGCTAGCCAGCTTGTTGGATAGCCAATATTTGTTATTTACATCTGTTTGGAATCGTATCTTGTATCATCCCTATAATTTAGAGATGTTTAAATGCATCCACAGTCATAATCATAAGCAATGTCAACCCTCATCAATTATGTTACATAGCTAGCTAGTAAACCTATTTTCAGTTGCTAATGTGACACATGTTTGCTAAAAAACGGGAGGTCTGGCACATAGTAACAAGTTAGCAGGTGCCAGGCTAATGCCAACCAACTCCAGTCATGTGCTAACATTAGCTGGTAAACCTAGCTTTAGGTGGCTGGTTGTAACTGTATAGCTTGCTGTTAAGTAGCTGTATCTACTACTAAAAAGAGACGTTTTACAGGTTTTACAATCGAGATACAAGAACTCAATAGATATGGATCCCTGTAGTTGTTAATAAGCAGTAGCTAGCTACCTACCTAGGTACCTAAATTAGCAAACAGAAATATGATTTGATTTCCCCCACTGTAAGTAGTATGTTAGCCAGTAATACACAATATGGGTTTCAGTAGATAAACTAAAGTTAGCTAGCTAGCTAGGTGGCTCGCAGGAAAAATAACTTACTTAGCTAGGCACCTTATTTGTCATCTGCCTTCTTGGTGCCGGCGTCAGCTGTAGCTGAGCTTCAAGCTAAATACAGCTCTTTGTTTCAAATCATCTTCTTTAGGTGGAAACATTTATAGTTGCATGTCACCATGTAGCTAAAAAATGTATCCATCGTCGAATTCGTGTTGATGAGAGGAATCACTTGAAGCCATTGCGGTCTGGTCAGTTCTTTTCGTTTTTCCCAAGGGATTGCGTTGTTAGTGTCTGCCTCCGTTTCAAAGAAGCCTGCCTTGGGGGAGGGACGGGGCCACAGCAGAAAGCCCTGCCCCACACAAGTTGTAGTCTTTCAGCTCGCGAAGCCCAGACCTGCCTTCCTTCCGGGGAAATATGTGTGAAACACATCTCATTGACCTAGAAATGCTACCTTCCCCAGGGTGAAATTCCCCTTTAACACTACTCTTCTTCCCTAGAAATCCAAAAGTGTATATGAAATGGTGTGACTTTCCAAAGGTTTCATGCCATGAAAAGAAACATGTTAGAATGGGCTGATGATATAAATCACACATGATTTAGGGAGCAAGTTTTCAGTTTGGTTGGAGAAATAGGACAGTGTTCAGGGCGTTTTACAATTAGTTTGTTTGGAGAAAGAGGATTTTGAAACAGTGTTCAAGAGCAATTTACAATCTACATTCAGGATAGTTATGCAACAGAGAAGCCAACATTAGGTTCTTCTTCTCCATTCTGGTATACTCTGTCTCTGTCACGCCCTGGCCTTAGTATTCTTTGTTTTATTTATTATTTTAGTTAGGTCAGGGTGTGACATGGGGAGTGTATGTGTTTTTGTAGTGTCTAGGGTGGTTGTAAGGTTTAGGGGGTTTATTAGAGTAGTTGGGTTTATGTTTAGTATAGGTATCTAGCTGTGTCTATGGTTGTGTGTAGTTGTCTAGGGAAGTCTATGGTTGCCTGAATGGGTTCTCAATTAGAGACAGCTGGTTATTGTTGTCTCTGATTGGGAGCCATATTTAAGGTAACCATAGGCTTTAGCTGTTTGTGGGGTATTGTCTATGTTGAACGTTTGTAGCCTGTGTGTGTGCACTACGTTATTTAGCTTCACGATCGTTTGTTGTTTTGTATAGTTTGTGTAAGTGTTTCGTTTCGTTTTCATCTTCGTCGTTATAAATAAAGAAGATGGCTTATTTTCCAAATGCTGCGTTTTGGTCCGTCTCTCCTCCACACGATCGTGACAGAATACCCCACCAACATCGGATCAAGCAGCGGAAAACAAAGCAACAGCAGCGATGTCAAGACTCCTGGACGTGGGAGGAAATCCTAGACGGGAGAGGACCCTGGTCACAGCCAGGGGAATATCACTGCCCCAAGGCAGAGATGGAGGCAGCACGGAGACACGGTAGGAAGCCCAAGAGACAGCACAAAAAAATTCTTGGAGGGGGGCACTTGGAGCAGTCGGCGAAGTTGAGGGGTGAGTCTGAGATGGTCGAGGAGTTATTGGACAGATTGGAGGAGAGTGAACGAAGGGGAGATTATGAGACATTCGAGGAGTTGTTGACGAAATTGGAGGAGAGTGAAGAGAGAGAGCTGTTGGTTTGGCAGAGTATGCATGGCATTCTCCCTGAGGAGCGTGTTAGCTGTCCGATGCCACCTGTGTCAGTTCCTCGTACTCAGCCTGAAACTTGTGTTAAAGTTCCGGAAGATTTGATGCCGGCTATACACACCAGGTCTCCAGTACACCTTCACAACCCGGTGTGTCCTGTTCCTACCTTTTGCACTCATCCTGAGATGCATGTCCCCAGCCCGGTACCACCAGTTCCGGCACCAAGCACTAGGTCTAATGTGCGTCTCCAGAGTCCTGTGCGTCCTGTTACTGCTCCTCGCACTAGCCCTGTGGTGTGTGTTCCCAGCCCAGTACCACCAGTGCCTACACTACGCACCAGGCTTCCAGGGCGTCTCCAGAGCCCTGTTCCTCCTCCACGCACTCTCCCTGTGGTGCGTGTCTCCAGCCCAGTGCCTCCAGTCCCGGTACCACGCACCAAGCCTCCAGTGCGTCTCCAGAGCCCAATTCCTCCTCCACGCACTCTTCCTGTGGTGTGTGTCTCCGGCCCGGTGCCTCCAGTTCCGGCACCACGCACTAAGCTACCTGTGCGTCTCCAGAGCCCTGTACGCACTGTTCTTTCTCCCCGCACTCGCCCTGAGGTGCGTGCCCTCAGCCCGGTACCTCCAGTTCCGGTACCACGCACCAGGCCTATAGTGCGCATCGAGAGTCCAGTGTGCCCTGTTGTTGTTCCCCACACTAGCCTAAAGGTGCGTGTTATTAGCCCGGTACCTCCAGTTCCGGCGCCACGCACCAGGCCTATAGTGCGTCTCAGCCGGCTAGAGTCTGCCGTCTGCCCAACGGCGCCTGAACTGCTCGTCTGCCAAGCGGCGCCTGAACTGCCCGTCTGCCAAGCGGCGCCTGAACTGCCCGTCTGCCCAACGACGCCTGAACTGCCCGTCTGCCCAACGCTGTCTGAACTGTCCGTCTGCCAAGCGCCGCATGAATTGCCTGTCTGTAATGAGCCTGCAAAGCCGCCCGTCTGCCATGAGCCTACAGAGCCGTCCGCCAGACAGGAGCCGCTAGAGCCGTCCGCCAGACAGGAGCCGCTAGAGCCTTCCGCCAGAACGGATCAGCCAGAGCCTTCCGCCAGACCGGACCAGCCAGAGCCTTCCGCCAGACCGGACCAGCCAGAGCCTTCCGCCAGACCGGACCAGCCAGAGCCTTCCGCCAGACCGGATCAGCCAGAGCCTTCCGCCAGACCGGAGCAGCCAGATCCGTCAGCCAGCCATGAGCAGCCAGATCCGTCAGCCAGCCATGAGCAGCCAGATCCGTTAGCCAGCCAGGAGCAGCCAGATCCGTCAGCCAGCCATGAGCAGCCAGATCCGTCAGCCAGCCATGAGCAGCCAGATCCGTCAGCCAGCCATGAGCCGTCCAGCCAGGATCCGCCAGAGCCGTCCAGCCAGGATCCGTCCCTCAGTCCGGAGCTGCCGTCCCTCAGTCCGGAGCTGCCCCTTATCCTGGTGCTGCCCCTTATCCTGGTGCTGTCCCTTATCCTGGTGCTGCCCCCTATCCCGGTGCTGCCCCTTAGTCCGGTGCTGCCCCTTAGTCCGGTGCTGCCCCTTAGTCAGGTGCTGCCCCTTAGTCCGGTGCTGCCCCTTAATCCAGTGGGGTTAATGTGGAGGGTGGCCATTTGGAGGAGGCTACGTAAGCGGGTAGTGACTATGGTGGGGTGGGGACCACGACCTGTGCCGGAGCCGCCGCCGTGGAAGGAAGCCCACCCAGACCTTCCCCTAGACTATGTGCTGGTGCGCCCGGAGTTCGCACCTTAAGGGGGGGTTATGTCACGCCCTGGCCTTAGTATTCTTTGTTTTATTTATTATTTTAGTTAGGTCAGGGTGTGACATGGGGAGTGTATGTGTTTTTGTAGTGTCTAGGGTGGTTGTAAGGTTTAGGGGGTTTATTAGAGTAGTTGGGTTTATGTTTAGTATAGGTATCTAGCTGTGTCTATGGTTGTGTGTAGTTGTCTAGGGAAGTCTATGGTTGCCTGAATGGGTTCTCAATTAGAGACAGCTGGTTATTGTTGTCTCTGATTGGGAGCCATATTTAAGGTAACCATAGGCTTTAGCTGTTTGTGGGGTATTGTCTATGTTGAACGTTTGTAGCCTGTGTGTGTGCACTACGTTATTTAGCTTCACGATCGTTTGTTGTTTTGTATAGTTTGTGTAAGTGTTTCGTTTCGTTTTCATCTTCGTCGTTATAAATAAAGAAGATGGCTTATTTTCCAAATGCTGCGTTTTGGTCCGTCTCTCCTCCACACGATCGTGACAGTCTCTCTTCAAATCTCTGTGGTTTCCAGAGGATATGTCTAACCTTTCAGATTGAATTCTTTAATCTGGCCAAACTGTTGGTTTTTATATAATACCACACATATAATACCAAACATGTCTTCGGGTTGACATGTTTCTCCTGACTTCTCTTGTCTGTTCTTTTATCTGTGTTTTGGGTGGTTGGTGGTTGGTGCAGACTGTGGTTGGAGCTGGAAGCCTCTGGTTGGGCCACACTGTGACTCAGCAAAAAAACACAGCAAAAAAACACAAGAATGAAACTGTCTGTTATGAAACCCTTTATCTTTCACCTTTTCTCCTATTTTCATTTAATTCTCAGAAATACAGAAGTAGCGATTGGCACACACACACACACACACACACACACAAACACATCAATCTACCAACCACAGCCCTCCCTCTATATCTCAGTCAGGGACACAGGAATGAGAGGAAGTGGTCGTTAGTGGTTTTCACTGTGCAACAGGTCATGCAGTTGTGGTTAAACAGAGTTCAGTAGAACAGCTGACCATTTCACTCACATTTTTTCTACTCCCTGAAAAACTCTTAGTAAAAAGGTTTCTTAGGCTGTCCCCATAGGAGAAACCATTTTTTGTTCCAGGTAAAACTATTTTGGGTTCCATGTAGAACCTTCTGTGAAAAGGGTTTTACATGGAATTCAAAAATGTTCTACCCGGAACCAAAAAGGGTTCTTCAAAGGGTTCTCCTATGGGGACAGCCGAAGAACCCTTTTGGTTCTAGATAGCATCTTTTTTTTGTAAGAGTGTAGGGGGAGGTTAGGAGATTGTGTTTGAGATGGAGTTTCCTGTGGTTAAACAGAGGTCAGTGGAACAGCTGACAACTTCCCTCACATTTCTTCTACTCCCTGAAACACTCTTAGGAGAACCCTTTTTGGTTCCAGTTAAAACTCTTTTGGTTTCCATGTAGAACCTTCTGTGTAAAGGGTTCTACGTGGAACCAAAAATAGTTCTTCAATGGGTTCTCCTATGGGGCAGCCGAAGAACCCTTTCAGGTTCTAGATAGCACCTTTTTTTCTAAGAGTGTAGGGGGAGTCTAGGAGGTTGTGTTGGAGATTTAGCTTCCTGGTAGGGGGAGTCTAAGAGGTTGTGTTGGAGATTTAGCTTCCTGGTAGGGGGAGTCTACGAGGTTGTGTTGGAGATTTAGCTTCCTGGTAGGGGGAGTCTACGAGGTTGTGTTGGAGATTTAGCTTCCTGGTAGGGGGAGTCTACGAGGTTGTGTTGGAGATTTAGGTTCCTGGTAGGGGGAGTCTACGAGGTTGTGTTGGAGATTTAGGTTCCTGGTAGGGGGAGTCTACGAGGTTGTGTTGGAGATTTAGCTTCCTGGTAGGGGGAGTCTACGAGGTTGTGTTGGAGATTTAGCTTCCTGGTAGGGGGAGTCTACGAGGTTGTGTTGGAGATTTAGCTTCCTGGTAGGGGGAGTCTACGAGGTTGTGTTGGAGATTTAGCTTCCTGGTAGGGGGAGTCTACGAGGTTGTGTTGGAGATTTAGCTTCCTGGTAGGGGGAGTCTAGGAGGTTGTGTTGGAGATTTAGCTTCCTGGTAGGGGGAGTCTACGAGGTTGTGTTGGAGATTTAGCTTCCTGGTAGGGGGAGTCTACGAGGTTGTCTTGGAGATTTAGCTCCTTGGTAAGGGAGGGGGGGGCTAGGAGGTTGTGTTGGAAATGGAAATCCCTGGTAAGGGGAGGATAGGAGGTGTCCAAACAAAACTGTTGTCGGCCCATGTTTTTGAAGCTCCAGAATATGATAAAACAGGAAACAAAGAGACAATATTAGATGGTCAACTCCAGCCAATGGATGATTGGCTTTATATTTCAGACAGAGAAATACAATAGAAAGAGTAGAGTGTTGGCCCCCCATAATAAATGCAACTTAGCAGATGCTTTTATCCAAAGCGACCTACGGTCATGTGTGCATACATGTTACGTATTGGTGGCCCCGGGAATGGAACCTATCCTGGTGTTGCAAGCTCCATTCTCCACCATCTGAGCCATACAGGATCACTATGTATAGTCTGAATGTGAAGGACCTGTCAGGGTGACTTTATATAGAAAGCTGTTGCACTTTACCACGACTCCCCTCTGTAAGTATGACTATGAGCTTCTGTTATTTTTTTATTTTTATTTCACCTTTATTTAACCAGGAAGGCAACTTGAGAACAAGTTCTCGTTTACAACTGCGACCTGGCCAAGATAAAGCAAAGCAGTGCGACAAAAAACAACAACACAGAGTTACACATAAACAAATATACAGTCAATAACACAATAGAAAAATATATGTACAGTGTGTGCAAATGTAGAAGAGTAGGGAGGTAGGCAATAAATAGGCCGTAGAGGGGAAATAATTACAATTTTGCATTAACACTGGAGTGACAGATACGCAGATGATGATGTGCAAGTAGAGATACTGGGGTGCAAAAGAGCAAGAGGATAAGTAACAATATGGGGATGAGGTAGTTGGGTGTGCTATTTACAGATGGGCTGTGTACAGGTACAGTGATCGGTAAGCTGCTCTGAAAGCTGATGCTTAAAGTTAGAGATGGAGATATAAGACTCCAGCTTCAGTGATTATTGCAATTCGTTCCAGCCATTGGCAGCAGAGAACTGGAAGGAAAGGCGGCCAAAGGAAGTGTCGGCTTTGGGGATGACCAGTGAAATATACCTGCTGGAGCGCGTGCTACGGGTGGGTGTTGCTATGGTGACCAGTGAGCTGAGATAAGGCAGGGTTTTACCTAGCAAAGACTTATAGATGACCTGGAGCCAGTGGGTTTGGCGACGAATATGTAGTGAGGGCCAGCCAACGAGAGCATACAGGTCGCAGTGGTGGGTAGCATATGGGGCTTTGGTGACAAAACGGATGGCACTGTGATAGATTACATCCAGTTTAATGAGTAGAGCTTGATTTGTAGGGCGACTGAAAATATCTGTCATCTCAATAATAAAACGTGTTACCGTGGTAACACTGTCTGAACTCTCCTTTGTAAACAGTGACTGCATTGCCCGATCAAGGACAATCCAAAACCACACAGAGGTATTATTTTCTGTGTTCACACCGATCTCCTGTTTAGTTTCAAGATCAACATCAACCACCGCAAGCTGTGTTACCCTTTGAGCTAGTCTGGTATGAGTGGCTTAGAAACTTGACATATCACATTTGTGTGGGCAAAACACCTTCAGATGAATATTCTCATTTGCAAGGTGCTCTCAAGACACCAACAGATAAACAAATATTGTAAACAGTGCCACGTAATTCCTCAAGCCCTTGGGCTGCGTTGTTATTCCTCCAGCCATGAACATCAGGAGAGGGGTGTGTCATCGTTGTTGTTGTAGCTCCTGGACGTGTGGGAGCACGCTCATACTTTCACACAATCTCGCAATTCAATTCAATTCAAGTAGCTTTACTGGCATGGAAAACACATGTTAACATTGCCAAAGCAAGTGAAGTAGATAATAAACAAAAGTGAAATAAATAATAAAAATTAAACATTAAACATTACACTCACAGAAGTTCCAAAATTCTGCATGCAGAGTCTCAATTTGGTGTTTGTACCACTTTGTCTATTAAAAGCTGTTCCTCTGCCACTTGGGAGGTTATTTTATTCCACCAGGCATAAAGACCAGGAGAGGGGTGTGTTGTTGTTGTAGCTCCTGAAGGTGAGCCAGCAACTCCATTTGAAGAAATCCATTTGGAATTCAGTGTGTTGACCAACAAAAACACTAAAAGCAAACCGTTTCATATCTGTTTAAATTCACACCTGCTTTTAATAGACTGACCCCCCCCCCCCCCCCACACCACCCACCAAACTCCCTTCAGATGTGGAGAGTGTTTGTGTAAGTATGAGTGTGCTCTCACACCTTCTGTTGTAAACAAAAACACACCCACTCCTCTCCTGAGGGAGAGTGATGACCAGTAACAAGGTAACTGATTGGATAGTGATAGTGGTGAGCAGTAACAAGGTAACTGATTGGATAGTCATCGGCAGTAACAAGGTAACTGATTGGATAGTGTTGAGCAGTAACAAGGTAAATGACTAGACAGTGATGAGTAGTGACATGGTAACTGATTGGATAGTGATAATAGATGAGTAGTAACAAAGTAACTGATTTATATAGTGGTGAACAGTAACAAGGTAACTGATTGGATAGTGACAGTGGATGAGCAGTGACAAGGTAACTGATTGGATGCTGAAGAGCAGTAACAAGGTAACTGATTGGCTGCTGAAGAGCAGTAACAAGGTAACTGACTGGATAGTGGTGAGCAGTAACAAGGTAACTGACTGGATAGTGGTGAGCAGTAACAAGGTAACTGACTGGATAGTGGTGAGCAGTAACAAGGTAACTGATTGGAGGCTGAAGAGCAGTAACAAGGTAACTGACTGGATAGTGGTGAGCAGTAACAAGGTAACTGACTAGATATGTTAACATTGCCAAAGCAAGTGAAGTAGATAATATACAAAAGTGAAATAAACAATAAAAATAAACATTAAACATTACACTCACAGAAGTTCCAAAAGAATAAAGACATTTCAAATGTCATATTATGTCTGTATACAGTGTTGTAACAATATGCAAATAGTGTCTCTCCACATCTGAGGGGAGTTTGGTGGGTGGGGGGGGGGGGGGGGGGTCAGTCTATTAAAAGCAGGAGTTTGTTGGGGGGGGGGCTCTATTAAAAGCATGTCCTCTTGGGAGGTGTTGTTCCAGCCTTTCAGCCTGTATGTGGCTCACACAGCCATCCTCTCACAGGACAGGAATGAGAATGGCGATAATGATCCTGGGGACACTATAAAGATCAGAGTCCCAGAAAGCACGTTGGAGGAGTTAGTGAGTTGTGGACAAAGGAAATCGGATTCCCTCTCTCTTGAGGGATTGATTGCATCATCATTGCATCATCATCCCCTTTATATAATGAATAGGCCTACATATTTTATTAATCAAATGTTAGTTTTTTTATGTAAAAACAATTGGTCATGTTAAAATATATCACATTGCAAATGTAGTAATGACATAATGCAATGTAACACTTTTGTATGACTTAAATAATATTGATATGACTGAGAAAAAAGGTGGTTGTGCATTGATAAGCACACCTAGCCATGCTACAGTCAGCGGCAGGCAGACGAGCAATATCCAGATGAAGCCTGAGCTGGAATGTGAAGCTCACTGTAGCTGGCTAGCTTTAGAAAACCCTGACTAGATCTAGTTTGCGTCGTAGGATACCCCTCAGCAGAGGAGTGGGTGTGTTTTTGTTTACAATAGAAGGTGTGAGAGCACACTCATACTGACACAAACACTCTCTCTCCACATCTGAGGGGAGTTTGGTGTTGGGGGGGGGGGGGGGGCAGTCTATTAAAAGCAGGTGTGATGTAAAACAGATATGAAACAGTTTGCTTTTAATGTTTTTGTTGGTAAACACACTGAATTTCAAATGGATTTCTTCAAATGGAGTTCGAATCCAGCAGTGACAAGGTAACTGATTGGATAGGGGTAAGAAGTAACAAGTTAACTGATTGGATAGTGATAGTGGTGAGCAGTGACAAGGTAACTTATTGGATAGTGGTGAGCAGTAACAAGGTAACTGATTGGATAGTGATGAGCAGTAACAAGGTAACTGATTAAATATGGATAGTGGTGACAAACAAGGTGACTAATTGGATAGTAGTGAGCAGTAACAAAGTAACAGAATGGATAGTAGTGAGCAGTAACAAGGTAACTGATTGGATAGTGGTGAGCAGTAACAAGGTAACTGATTGGATAGTGATAGTGGTAAGCAGTAACAAGGTAACTGATTGGATAGTGATAGTGGTGAGCAGTAACAAGGTAACTGATTGGATGCTGAAGAGCAGTAATCAGGTAACTGAGTAGATAGTGGTCAGCAGTAACAAGGTAACTGATTGGATAGTGATGAGCAGTAACAAGGTAACTGATTAAATATGGATAGTGGTGACAAACAAGGTGACTAATTGGATAGTAGTGAGCAGTAACAAAGTAACAGAATGGATAGTAGTGAGCAGTAACAAGGTAACTGATTGGATAGTGGTGAGCAGTAACAAGGTAACTGATTGGATAGTGATAGTGGTAAGCAGTAACAAGGTAACTGATTGGATAGTGATAGTGGTGAGCAGTAACAAGGTAACTGATTGGATAGTGATAGTGGTGAGCAGTAACAAGGTAACTGATTGGATAGTGATAGTGGTGAGCAGTAACAAGGTAACTGATTGGATAGTGATAGTGGTAAGCAGTAACAAGGTAACTGATTGGATAGTGATAGTGGTGAGCAGTAACAAGGTAACTGATTGGATAGTGATAGTGGTGAGCAGTAACAAGGTAACTGATTGGATAGTGATAGTGGTGAGCAGTAACAAGGTAACTGATTGGATAGTGATAGTGGTGAGCAGTAACAAGGTAACTGATTGGATAGTGATAGTGGTGAGCAGTAACAAGGTAACTGATTGGACAGTGGTGAGCAGTAACAAGGTAACTGATTGGATAGTGATAGTGGTAAGCAGTAACAAGGTAACTGATTGGATAGTGATAGTGGTGAGCAGTAACAAGGTAACTGATTGGATAGTGATAGTGGTGAGCAGTAACAAGGTAACTGATTGGATAGTGATAGTGGTGAGCAGTAACAAGGTAACTGATTGGATAGTGATAGTGGTAAGCAGTAACAAGGTAACTGATTGGATAGTGATAGTGGTGAGCAGTAACAAGGTAACTGATTGGATAGTGATAGTGGTGAGCAGTAACAAGGTAACTGATTGGATAGTGATAGTGGTGAGCAGTAACAAGGTAACTGATTGGATAGTGATAGTGGTGAGCAGTAACAAGGTAACTGATTGGATAGTGATAGTGGTGAGCAGTAACAAGGTAACTGATTGGATAGTGTAACGGCTTTCTTCTGTGGACGAAGGAGAGGACCAAAACGCAGCGTGGTTAGTGTTCATCATGTTTAATTAAAGCCAATAAACGTGAACACTACAAAATACAAAACAACAAAATGTGAAAAAAACGAAACAGTTCTGTCTGGTGCAGACACACGAAGACAGAAGACAACCACCCACAAAACCCAACACAAAACAGGCTACCTAAATATGGTTCCCAATCAGAGACAATGGCTAACACCTGCCTCTGATTGAGAACCATATCAGGCCAAACATAGAAACGGGAAAACTAGACACACAACATAGAATGCCCACTCAGCTCACGTCCTGACCAACACTAAAACAAAGAAAACACAAAAGAACTATGGTCAGAACGTGACAGATAGTTGTGAGCTGTAACAAGGTAACTGATTGGATAGTTGTGAGCTGTAACAAGGTAACTGATTGGATAGTGATAGTGGTGAGCAGTAACAAGGTAACTGATTGGATAGTTAAGAGCTGTAACAAGGTAACTGATTGGATAGTGATAGTGGTGAGCAGTAACAAGGTAATTGATTGGATATTGGTGAGCAGTAACAAGGTAACTGATTGGATATTGGTGAGCAGTAACAAGGTAACTGATTGGATAGTGGTCAGCAGTAACAAGGTAACTGATTGGATAGTGGTCAGCAGTAACAAGGTAACTGATTGGATAGTGGTCAGCAGTAACCAGGTAACTGATTGGATATTGGTGAGCAGTAACAAGGTAACTGATTGGATAGTGGTCAGCAGTAACAAGGTAACTGATTGGATAGTGGTCAGCAGTAACAAGGTAACTGATTGGATAGTGGTCAGCAGTAACAAGGTAACTGATTGGATAGTGGTCAGCAGTAACAAGGTAACTGATTGGATAGTGGTCAGCAGTAACCAGGTAACTGATTGGATAGTGGTCAGCAGTAACAAGGTAACTGATTGGATAGTGGTCAGCAGTAACCAGGTAACTGATTGGATAGTGATGAGCAGTAACCAGGTAACTGATTGGATAGTGATGAGCAGTAACCAGGTAACTGATTGGATTGTGGTGAGCAGTAACCAGGTAACTGATTGGATAGTGATGAGCAGTAACAAGGTAACTGACTGGATAGTGGTGAGCAGTAACAAAGTACCTGATTGGACAGTGATAGTGTGAGCAGTAACAAGGTAACTGACTGGATATTGGTGACCAGTGACAAGGTAACTGATTGGATAGCGGCGACCAGTGACAAGGTAACTGATTGGATAGTGGTCAGCAGTAACCAGGTAACTGACTGGATAGTGGTGAGCAGTAACACGGTAACTGATTGGACAGTGATAGTGGTGAGCAGTAACAAAGTACCTGATTGGACAGTGATAATGGTGAGCATTAACAAGGTAACTGATTGGACAGTGATAGTGGTGAGCAGTAACAAAGTACCTGATTGGACAGTGATAATGGTGAGCAGTAACAAGGTAACTGACTGGATAGGGGTGAGCAGTAACAAGGTAACTGATTGGACAGTGATAGTGGTGAGCAGTAACAAAGTAACTGATTGGACAGTGATAGTTGTGAGCAGTGACAAAGTAACTGATTGGACAGTGATAGTTGTGAGCAGTGACAAGGTAACTGATTGGACAGTGATAGTGGTGAGCAGCAACAAGGTAACTGATTGGACAGTGATAGTTGTGAGCAGTGACAAGGTAACTGATTGGACAGTGATAGTTGTGAGCAGTGACAAGGTAACTGATTGGACAGTGATAGTTGTGAGCAGTGACAAGGTAACTGATTGGACAGTGATAGTTGTGAGCAGTGACAAGGTAACTGATTGGACAGTGATAGTTGTGAGCAGTGACAAGGTAACTGATTGGACAGTGATAATGGTGAGCAGTAACAAGGTAACTGACTGGATAGGGGTGAGCAGTAACAAGGTAACTGATTGGACAGTGATAGTGGTGAGCAGTAACAAAGTAACTGATTGGACAGTGATAGTTGTGAGCAGTGACAAAGTAACTGATTGGACAGTGATAGTTGTGAGCAGTGACAAATTAACTGATTGGACAGTGATAGTGGTGAGCAGTAACAAGGTAACTGATTGGACAGTGATAGTTGTGAGCAGTGACAAGGTAACTGATTGGACAGTGATAGTTGTGAGCAGTGACAAGGTAACTGATTGGACAGTGATAGTTGTGAGCAGTGACAAGGTAACTGATTGGACAGTGATAGTTGTGAGCAGTGACAAGGTAACTGATTGGATAGTGATAGTTGTGAGCAGTGACAAGGTAACTGATTGGACAGTGATAGTTGTGAGCAGTGACAAGGTAACTGATTGGACAGTGATAGTTGTGAGCAGTGACAAGGTAACTGATTGGACAGTGATAGTTGTGAGCAGTAACAAGGTAACTGATTGGACAGTGATAGTTTGTGAGCAGTGACAAGGTAACTGATTGGACAGTGATAGTGGTGAGCAGTAACAAGGCAACTGACTGGATAGGTTTCAACCAGCCTAGTCTCGTTTCTGTTTTTAGACTGTTAGCAACACAACCCATAACATCCTGTGAGGCAGATTAACCTCTACCCTCTGGCCAGAAGGTGAATAGCAGGCTAGGTGGTGTGTTGGTTTGTATCCGTCCTTACTCTGACTGTAACTCACCCAGGACATGGCCACAGAGCCATCCAATAGAGCCTGACAGACCAACAGAGCAGCCTTGTCTGAAAGGAGCGATATACATCGATGATGGTGTACTGTCCGACCATGGTTCAGTACCACCCAACTTCTCAACAGTGCAGGATCATTGGCATTGACTGCCCCCCCCCCCCCACCACACACACACACACACAGTTAAAGAGATGGATGGAGCGTATACATACACAAACCCACACTTTCTCTCTCTCTTATGCACACACACATACATTCATATATACGCACACTCACATATGCTCCATAGTTAAGTCCCATTCCACAGTAGACCTTGGGCTCCTCCAGGACCATGCGTGGACACGTCTCCAAACAGCCAGGCTGCAGACGGCAGAATCCTCCAGGGCCGGCACTGAGACTCTCCATGCCCCGCTCATCAATTCTGTGTTTCATCATGTTATAAAACAACAGCATGATAAAACACTGATCATTGGACCCATCTGGCAGTAGTTTGGTCAACAATTACAGATGCTTATGTTCATTGGGAGTTTGTCCATCTCAGTTCTTTTTGAGTCTCGTCATTAGTATACATTTTCTTTCCACATCCTGCCTGCGGAGGACCGGGAGACAGAGCCAAGAGAATCACAGCACAGCTAAGACACAGCAGAGTTGGAATGGCCCACTAGTCAACTCATCAGCTACCAAGTATTGCCTTCCTCCTCTTAACTGGCTGGCCTGGATTGTCAGATCAGATAAGGCAAGACAAAGACTCCATAAAGTTTGGGTCTGGAGCGGTACAGATTAATCTAAATTAACCAGGATATCTTCATAGTCAGAGACATCCAGGCTAGGGTGGAGATACAGGATGAATGTGGAGGGGTACAGTTCCTATGGAAATCCATAGCATTTACATTTAAGTCATTTAGCTGACGCTCTTATCCAGAGCGACTTAAAAATTGGAAAGTTCATACATATTCATCCTGGTCCCCCCGTGGGGAATGAACCCACAACCCTGGCGTTGCAAGCGCCATGCTCTACCAACTGAGCCACACGGGACCATAGCAGACATGTTGGATAAAAGGACGGGCTGATAGGAAAAGCAGGTGGATAGATCTGAAGTCCAGGGTTGCAAATGATCTGTACAGTATCCTATCAGTTTGAGGTGTACAGTATCCTATCAGTTTGAGGTGTACAGTATCCTATCAGTTTGAGGTGTAGAGTATCCTATCAGTTTGAGGTGTAGAGTATCCTATCAGTTTGAGGTGTACAGTATCCTATCAGTTTGAGGTGTACAGTATCCTATCAGCTTGAGGTGTACAGTATCCTATCAGTTTGAGGTGTACAGTATCCTATCAGTTTGAGGTGTACAGTATCCTATCAGCTTGAGGTGTAGAGTATCCTATCAGTTTGAGGTGTACAGTATCCTATCAGTTTGAGGTGTACAGTATCCTATCAGTTTGAGGTGTACAGTATCCTATCAGCTTGAGGTGTACAGTATCCTATCAGTTTGAGGTGTAGAGTATCCTATCAGTTTGAGGTGTACAGTATCCTATCAGTTTGAGGTGTACAGTATCCTATCAGCTTGAGGTGTAGAGTATCCTATCAGTTTGAGGTGTAGAGTATCCTATCAGTTTGAGGTGTACAGTATCCTATCAGTTTGAGGTGTACAGTATCCTATCAGTTTGAGGTGTACAGTATCCTATCAGTTTGAGGTGTAGAGTATCCTATCAGTTTGAGGTGTAGAGTATCCTATCAGCTTGAGGTGTACAGTATCCTATCAGTTTGAGGTGTACAGTATCCTATCAGCTTGAGGTGTACAGTATCCTATCAGTTTGAGGTGTAGAGTATCCTATCAGTTTGAGGTGTAGAGTATCCTATCAGTTTGAGGTGTACAGTATCCTATCAGCTTGAGGTGTACAGTATCCTATCAGGTTGAGGTGTACAGTATCCTATCAGGTTGAGGTGTACAGTATATATACCTGAGGATTTTTCTATATATACCTCCAGGGTTTTTCTTAATAAGGCTAGGCGTCCCGTCCCGACAACATCCGGTGAAATTGGTGGGCTCGCAATTCAAATAAATAATCGTAATATTAAACATTTATGAACATACATGTATCTTATATTGTTTAAAAGCTTACAATCTTGTTAATCTAACTGCCTTGTCCGATTTACAATAGGCTTTACAGCGAAGGCATACCATGCGATTGTTTGAGGACGGCGCCCCACATCAACATATTTTTTACCAGCACAGGCTTCATAAAATCACAAATAGCGATTAAATAAATCACTTACCTTTGAGAATCTTCCTCTGTTTGCAATCCCATGGGTCCCAGCCACAACACGAATGGTCGTTTTGTTAGATAATACCCTTCTTTATATCCCAAAAAGTCTGTTTAGTTGGCGCCATCGATTTCAGTAATCCACTCGTTCAACATGCAGACAAAGGAGTCCAAAAAGCTACCGCTAAACTTCGTCCAAACAAGTCAAGCTACGTTTCTACTTAATCCTCAGGTATCCTAAAATGTAAATAAACTATAATATTTAATACGGAAAGAAGTATGTTCAATAGAAATGTAAACTTAGCAGGCGCGCCTTCTCTTTGTCGTGCGCCGAAAGACTGATTTTCAACTGGGACTCTTTGTACAAAAACTCAAAATTCTTGCTCGTTTTTGAAGAAACAAGATGGAAACAATGGACAAAGACAGTTGACATCTAGTGGAAGCCATAGGAATTGCAATCTGGGAGCTGGAATTACATAGAACCCATAGCTTTCTATTATGAGAGCCCGGAAGCTCAGCCTGGTTTTTCTTTGGATTTTCGCCTGCCATATCAATTGTGTTATAGTCTCATACATTATTTTAACATTTCTACAAACTTAAAAGTGTTTTCTATCCAATGCTACCAATTATATGCATATCCTGGCTTCTGGGCCTGAGTAACAGGCAGTTTACTTTGGGCACGTCAGTCAGGCGTAAATTCAGGAAAATAGACCCTAGCCCTAAGAAGATGTACTCATTTGTACTATATTCTACATTGTAGAATAATAGTGAAGAAATCAAAACTATGAAATCACACATATGGAATCATGTAGTAACCAAAAAAGTAGCTACTCTTTGCCTTGATGACAGTTTTGCACACTCTTGGCATTCTCTCAACCAGCTTCATGAGGAATGCTTTTCCAAGTCTTGAAGGAGTTCTAACATATATATGCTGAGCACTTGTTGGCTGCTTTTCCTCACTCTGCGGTCCAACTCATCCCAAACCATCTCAATTGGGTTTTCAAAATAAACATATATGCTTGATACTCTTCTGTTCTGAGGGCTATTTTTCAACCACTCTACCAAAACAAGACAGTTTGGTTTGAATTACTCCAATCACGCACATTGCACACAATATTCAAGTTGTAGATTATGTTATAATGCTCCCGAGTGGAACGGCGATGCTCCCGAGTGGCGCAGCGGTCTAAGGCACTGCATCTCAGTGCTAAAGGCGTCACTACAGACCCTGGTTCAATCCCGGGTTGTATCACAACTGGCCGATATCGGGTGTCCCAAAGAGCAGTTCACAAATTGCCTAGCATCTACCGGGTTAAGGGAGGGTTTGGCTGGGGTAGGCCGTCATTGTAAAATAAGAATTTGTTCATCATAAGGATCCGCACCGTTTTTTCAATTTTCGCCTAAAATGACATTTCCAAATCTAACTGCCTGTAGCTCAGGCCCTGAAGCAAGGATATGCATATTCTTGATACCATTTGAAAGGAAACACTTTGAAGTTTGTGGAAATGTGAACAGGATGTAGGAGAATATAACACATTAGATCTGGTAAAAGATAATACAAAGAAAAAAACAAATGTTTTATTGTATATTTTTGTACCATCGTCTTTGAAATGCAAGAGAAAAGCCATAATGTATTATTCCAGCCCAGGTGCAATTTAGATTTTGGCCACTAGATGGTAGCAGTGTATGTGCAAAGTTTTAGACTGATCCAATGGACCATTATAGTTCTGTTCAAAATGTTGTATCAAGACTGCCCATATGTGCCTAATTGTTAATTAATAACTTGCCATGTTCAAATCTGTGCACTCTCCTCAAACAATAGCATGGTATTCTTTCACTGTAATAGCTACTGTAAATTTGACAGTGCAGTTAGATTAACCAGACGTTAAGCTTTCTGCCAATATCAGATATGTCTATGTCCTGGGAAATATTCTTGTTACAACCATCATGCTAATCGCATTATCCTACGTTAGCTCAACCGTCCCGCAGGGGACCCACCGACCATGAAGAAGTGTTAACTGACTTGCCAAGTTAAATAAAGGTTTTTAAAAAATGACATATGACTGTCATAACATATAGCATTATAATGCCCTCAAGTTGTCTAGGTGTCTGTAGTGAACATTAGTATTTGTATTTGCCAAGGCAGCAGCTACTATTCCTGGGGTCCGGCAAAATTAAGGCAGTTATACAATTTTAATAACATTACAGTACAGTACAGTACATTCACAGGTTTCACAACACACTGTGTGCTCTTAGGCCCCTACTCCACCACTATCACATATCTACAATAGAAAATCCATGTGCACGTGTGTGTATAGTGCGTATGTTATTGTGTGTGTGTATGCATTTGTCTGTGTCTATGTTTGTGTTGCTTCACAGTCCCTGCTGTTCCATAAGATTTATTTGTATCTGTTTTTTTAATCAGATTTTACTTCTTGCATCAGTTACTTGATGTGTAATAGAGTTCCATGTAGTCATGGCTCTATGTAGTACTGTTCACCTCACATAGTCTGTTCTGGACATGGGGACTATGAAGAGACCTCTGGTGGCATGTCTTGTGGAGTATGTATGGGTGTCCGAGCTGTGCACCAGTAGTTCAAACAGACAGCTCGGTGCAATCAACATGTCAATACCTCTCACAAATACAAGTAGTGATGAATTCAAACTCTCCTCAATTTGAGCCAGGAGAGATTGACATGCATATTATTAACATTAGCTCTCTGTGTACATCCAGACATGATGCCCTGTTCTGAGCCAATTGACATTTTTTGTGGCACCTGCTGGCAAGACTGAACAGTCCTGTAGGACCTGCCTTGTTGATAGTGCTGTTAAGAAGGTAGAAACTAGAGCCTGGAGGACCTGCCTTGTTGATAGTGCTGTTAAGAAGGTAGAAACTAGAGCCTGTAGGACCTGCCTTGTTGATAGTGCTGTTAAGAAGGTAGAAACTAGAGCCTGTAGGACCTGCCTTGTTGATAGTGCTGTTAAAAAAGTAGAAACTAGGGCCTGTAGGACCTGCCTTGTTGATAGTGCTGTTAAGGTAGAAACTAGAGCCTGTAGGACCTGCCTTGTTGAAAGTGCTCTTAAGAAGGTAGAAACTAGAGCCTGTAGGACCTGCCTTGTTGATAGTGTTGTTAAGAAGGTAGAAACTAGAGCCTGTAGGACCTGCCTTGTTGACAGTGTTGTTAAGAAGGTAGAGCAGCGCTTTATTATGGACAGACTTCTCCCCATCTTAGCTACTGTTGTATCAATATGTTTTGACCATGACAGTTTACAATCTAGGGTTACTCCAAGAAGTTTAGTCACCTCAACTTGCTCAATTTCCACATTATTTATTATAAGATTTAGTTGAGGTTTAGGGTTTAGTGAATGATTTGTCCCAAATACAATGCTTTTAATTTTAGAAATATGTAGGACTAACTTATTCCTTGCCACCCACTCTGAAACTAACTGCAGCTCTTTGTTATGTGTTGCAGTCATTTCAGTCGTTGTAGTAGCTGACGTGTATTGGGTTCGAGTCATCCGCTTACATTGACACACTGGCTTTACTCAAAGCATGTCGCTAGCATGTCGCTAGCAAAGATTGAAAAAAGTAAAGGGGCCTAGACAGCTGCCCTGGGGAATTCCTGATTCTAACTTGATTATGTTGGAGAGGCTTCCATTAAAAAACACCCTCTGTGTTATGTTAGACAGGTAACTCTTTATCCACAATATCACAGGGGGTGTAAAGCCATAACACATACGTTTTTCCAGCAGCAGACTATTGTCTGTAATGTCAAAGGCCGCACTGAAATAGAACAAAACAGCCCCCACAATCTTTTTATCATCAGTTTCTTTCAGCAATCACCAGTCATTTGTGTAAGTGCTGTGCTTATTGAATGTCCTTCCCTATAAGCGTGCTAAAAGACTGTTGTCTATAAGGGCACAAGGCACTTCCCAGATGCAGACACGGGAGGCAGATGGTTTGAGTCTTGATATTTATTAAACAATCCAAAAGAGGTAGGCAAGAGAATGGTCGTGGACAGGCAAAAGATCAAAATCAGTTCAGAGTCCAGGAGGTACACAGTGGCAGGCAAGCTCGAGGTCAGGGCAGGCAGAATGGTCAGGCAGGCGGGTACAGTCCAGAAAACAGGCAAGGGTCAAAACCGGGAGGACTAGCAAAAGAGAATAGAAGCAGGAGTACGGGGGAAAACTCTGGTTGACTTGAAAAACATACAAGAAGAACTGGCACAGAGAGACAGGAAACACAGGGATATATACTATACACCGGGGATAATAAGGGACAACTGGAGGGGGTGGAGACAATCACAAGACAGGTGAACCAGATCAGGGTGTGACCGTATCAATTTGTTTACTATAAAATAGCATTGTATCTGGTCAAGCACCTTTTTGGTAACAGGCTGATTGGTCAGCTATTTGAACCAGTAAAGGGGGCTTTACTATTCTTGGGTATCTGAATGACTTTAGCTTCCCTCCAGGCCTGAGGGCACACACTTTCTAGTAGGCTTAAACTGAAGATGTGGCAAATAGAACTGGCAATATCGTCTGCTATTACCCCCAGTCATTTTCCATCCAAGTTGACAGACCCCGTCGGCTTGTCATTTTTTTCCACCTCTTGTTGCTGGCATGTCATGCCTAAATTTGTTAATCTTGCCAATGAAAAAATCATTAAAGTAGTTGCCAATATCAGTCGGTTTTGTGATGAATGAGCCATCTGATTCAACGAATGACAGAGTCTTTTTCCCCCAAATTCCATTTAATGTGCGCCAAAGCTTCTTACTATCATTCTTTATGTAATTTATCTTTGTTTCATTGTGTAGTTTCTTATTATTATTATTCTGTTTTACCACATGATTTCTCAATTTGCAGTATGTTTGCCAATCGGTTGTGCAGCCAGACTTATTTGCCATTCATTTTGCCTCATCCCTCGGAACCTTAAAATTGTTCAATTCGTCATCAATCCACAGGGATTAAACAGTTTATACAGTGATTTTCTTAATGGGTGCATGTTTATTAGTAACTGGAATAAGCAGTTTCATAAATGCGTCAAGTGCAGCGTCTGGTTGCTCCTCATTACACACCACGGACCAACAAATATTTACATTAACAACATAGGAATCACTACAAAACGTATTGTGTGACCTCTTATACACTATATTAGACCCAGCCTTTGTAACTTTGGTTCTCCTAGACATGGCTACTATATTGTGATCACTACATCCTATGGATTTGGATACTGCTTTAAAGCTAATTTCTACAGCATTAGTAAATATGTGATCAATACATGTTGATGATTTCATTCCTGTGCTGTTTGTAACTACCCTGGTAGGTTGATTGATAACCTGAACCAGGTTGCAAGCACTGGTTACAGTTTTAAACTTTTTCTTGAGTGGGCAGCCTGATGAAAGCCAGTCAATATTTAAATCACCCAGAAAATCTCTCTGTTGATATCACATACTTTATCAAGCATTTCACACTTGTTATCCAGATACTGACTGTTAGCACTTGGTGGTCTATAGCAGCTTCCCACCAGAATGGGCTTTAGGTGAGGCAGATTAACCTGTAGCCATATGCCTTCAAAACTATTTAACATGAGATCCTAAGGCTAAACCATAACTTCTTCACTCTCCCTGAATGAGCTTGACCAAAACTCTCCCACCCTAACACCAACAGTAGCCACGCAGAGACGTGACCCTGAAAGGGTAAAGGTCAACGTTGGCTCACATGACTGACAGCTGTTTATATGAATGACACTCACCACATGACACTCAGAGGTGGAGAGAGTGATTGAGGGAGAGAAAGAGAGGGAGAGAAAGAGAGGGAGAGAAAGAGAGAGTGGGTGAAGGAAAGAGAGGGAGAGAAAGAGAGAGTGAGTGAGGGAGAAAGAGAGAGTGAGTGAGAGAGTGAGATCACACAGAGGCAAGTATGCTCACACGCACACACTCACACACATAAATATAACCAAGCGCATTAACTGTCATTGTGTCATGTGTAGTTTATAGTACAATCAGGAGTTTTGTCTAGACATGTGTTGGACCATGTCTCTGGTGAATATGATGATCTATCTTATCCTAGATCTGTCTCCATATCCACTCAGTCAGACTGATGGCTGTAAACACTGCACTCCTCAGAAGTACCGTTCAGTGTGGCCCACGGGCCTGATCTATCCAGAGGTTACAAGTACAGCTGAAGATTAAACATACACAATATCAAATGTGAGGTACAGAGAAAGGGAGAGAAAGAGAGAGAGACAAAGGGAGAAAGAGACATAGAGAGAGCGAGAGCGAGAGAGAGAGAGAGAGAGAGAGAGAGAGAGAGAGAGAGAGAGAGAGAGAGAGAGAGAGAGAGAGAGAGAGAGAGAGAGAGAGAGAGAGAGAGAGAGAGAGAGAGAGAGAGAGAGAGAGAGAGAGAGAGAGAGAGAGAGAGAGAGAGAGAGAGAGCGAGAGAGCGCGAGAGCGCGAGAGCGCGAGAGCGCGAGAGATTTAAATAATCTTTATTGGGTCAGAGAGCCCACAACACAATCAACACTCATACAAAACCATAGTTACACGTCAATTAAAAACACAACTCCAATTCCTCCTCCACAGTAACTAAACACAACAGCCTCTGAATACCCCATACACTCATAAACAGATCAATATTGTTAACCAGCTTGTAATAGGCAAACTCAACCCTTAGTCTCGCTGCCAACATTCCCTCCAGCATTCCCACCACATCCACAGACCCCTGTCCCCGAAAACTGTTCTTTCAGATCTTCCATATCGCTAATTTTGCTGCCCCTAACACAAAATTAAGCAACACAACTACACCCTTTTGACTGAACCTGTACTTTGGCCCAAATATATACAGTTGGGAGGAGAAAACCTCTCCCAACGCTGAGAACCAATTAGTGATCAGGTCAATCATGGGGCAACTCAACCTGGGACACTGAAAAAACAGATGTGCCAGAGTCTCAGACTCAGCACAGAATGGACATACTTCCCCAACAGTAAGATCCAGGTGTACCAGATGCATGTTGGTGGCTATGGCTCCATGTATTATCCTCCATTGGAGGTCAGCTGTCCTCTTATCAATAGGCAGTTTGTATAATGATCGCCAACAGCCTTTTGGAGAGGCACCTGGACCCCGCCCACCTTGTCGATTTTACCCCTTCAAGGGAAGAGGCATGGGACACCTTTACACATATTCTGTACATGGCCTTCTTTCCCACCTCCTTGAACTCCCCCAGCTCCGGGGTATCGAAGGAGAGCAGCATCCCCACGTCGTCCTCGAATGCCCCCGCCGCAGCACTAACAATCAGTGCAGGGAACACATCATCCAGACCCTCCTTCCACCGATCAGAATTGGAAGTATCAGTCACATACTGCAGATGAAGTACTGGCAAGGAGTCACAGACCTCAGCGACGACCTTCCTCAGTAGGCGAGATGATCGGATCCCCGCTCTTTCTCCCAGCTCCTCCAACGATCTATTCCTGCTCCGCATCAGATGACCCAGCTTAGTACACCCCACGCCTAACAGGCATGAACGTAGGCTGGCTGAACCCAGAGCACGGGACTGGATGGCTGTGTTGTGAAAAAGAGGCTCTTCAAAAAGCCACATCCCTGGTGGCGTGCAGGCCTTACGGGACTTGACAAGGACTCTCCAAGCCTGCATAACAGACTCATAAAATGGAGTCAGGCCAGGCAAATCACCCCCCTCCAGCTTTTTTATTTTATTTTTTTATTTCACCTTTATTTAACCAGGTAGATAGTTGAGAACAAGTTCTCATTTGCAACTGCGACCTGGCCAAGATAAAGCATAGCAGTGTGAACAGACAACTTTAAAGAGGAAAAGGTGCTTGTCTAAGCCCAAACAGCCCGCTCTCCTCATCAATGTGTAGGCTGTGTCGACCCAGCTAGAACCGTCACTGTACGACAGTCTCTGGGCTGCTTGAAGCCGGAAAGCCATGATCCTAGAGGAAATGTCCACCAGGCCTTGCCCACCCTCGTGCAGTGGCAGGTACAGGGCTGCAGCTTTAATCCAGTGTTGTCCAGACCAGAAGAAATTGACAAGGGTCCTCTGAAGCTCTTGTATCAGACCCTTTGGTGGCTGCAAAATCATTAGTCTGTGCCACAGGGTAGAGGCAGCAAGATTATTAGCTACCAGGACCCTTCCCCTATAAGACAGCTGGGGAAGCACCCATTTCCACCTTGACAGTCTGGCACACACTTTCTCCACTACACCCTCCCAGTTCTTTTTCTGAAACACATCGGGGCCTAGAAAAACCCCCAAAGTCTTCATCCCATCTCTGCCCCACTGAAGCCCCCCTGGTAACCGTGGAGTGGACCCCATCTGAAGCCCCCCTGGTAACCGTGGAGTGGACCCCATCTGAAGCCCCCTGGTAACCGTGGAGCGGACCCCATCTGAAGCCCCCTGGTAACCGTGGAGCGGACCCCATCTGAAGCCCCCTGGTAACCGTGGAGTGGACCCCATCTGAAGCCCCCCTGGTAACCGTGGAGTGGACCCCATCTGAAGCCCCCCTGGTAACCGTGGAGTGGACCCCATCTGAAGCTGACCTGCCCACAGCGCTTCACTCTTTTCCCAATTGACTCTAGATGAGGAGGCCCCCTCATACACCTTTAAAGCGTTTGAGAGAACCATAACATCCTCACCCGTGTAATAAAAACTGTCACTTCATCTGCATACGCAGACGGTGCCATTGTGGGACCCTTCATTACACCTGGCACAGAGAAACCAGTAAGCTTCGCTCTTAAAAAACAAAGCATTGGTTCAATCGCCAGACTATATAACTGCCCTGAAATTGGGCATCCCTGCCTGATGCCCCTTTGGACAGGGATGGGGCAACTCAAACCACCCCCACCTTCACCATACACGAGGCCCCAGCATACAGTAAATTCATCCAAGACAAAAAAACATCCCCAAACCCAAAGGCTTTCATTGTTTTAAACAAGTACTGGTGGTCCACACGATCAAAAGCCTTCTCCTGATCCAAAGAAAGTAAACCCACATTTACATATGACAGTTTACAAATGTCTTAAACATATCTTATTAGAAACAAGTTATCAACAATAGAGCGATCAGGTACACAGTAGGACTGGTCCTTGTGGACCAACAATCCCAGATACTCTTTCAACCTGTTTGAGAGACATTTAGAAACAATTTTATATTGTAAAGCAACAGGTCTCCAATTTTTTATGAGAGCCAAATCCCCCTTTTTTGGCAACAGTGAAAGCACCGCACATTGACACGATACAGGAAGAGAACCCTCATGAAAAGATTCACACACCACTTCATAAAAATCCTTCCCAATAGACCCCCAAAAGTGCTTATAGAACTCAGATGGTAAACCATCAATGCCAGGGGCTCGGCCTGTTGAGAGCTGCATAACTGCTGTGGACAGCTCTTGCAGTGTAATGTCAGAGTCCAATGCGACTCTCTGCTCAGGTCCCAATTGAGGAGGACCATGTAACAACTGTTCAGTACACAGAGAGTCACAATCCTCCGCCTTATAGAGGGCAGAGTAGAAATCCGCGGTATGTTGACGCATTTCACTGTCATCCGTGGTCACCTTCCCATCAGGGAGGCGAAGGCAGACCATCTGTTTACGTTGCAATGTCGACTGTCCTAGGTTTATTTTTTAAGCGCTAGGAGCATCCATATGCTTGAGGGAAGCGAAAAGAGACCTAATCAAGGCACCCTTCACTCTTCCATCGAGAAACGACCTCAGTTCATGTTTCTTGTCCTGGAAGTTCATGACTAGTCCAGGGTCGTTCTGAGTGAGCAGCTTCAATTCAATAGATTTGATGTCCTGTTCAAGGGCCTTGATAGTCTCTTTAACTTCAATTCGAGACAGAGCAGTATACTGTTGACATAATAATCGTATTTGGGCCTTCCCAACCTCCCACCATTGTCTCAAGGACTCAAAATTCCCTTTTGTAACCCTCCATTTTCCCCAAAACAACAAAAACCTTTCACAAAACATGACATCATGTAACAATTTAACATTAAAATACCAATAAGATGATGACCTTCGTGGACAGGACAAGTGAATATCAACAGTAACAATATGGTGATCAGAGAAATCCACAGGAGTAATGTCACACCTTAAAACCCTACTACAGTATTGCTGTTAAAGGAATTTTAATTCCTATATGTTTATCAACCAATTCAATTAAAACACTCTGCCCATACATAAGAATTTGTAAGATACTTATCAGCATTAAATGGACAGAAACCAGTCTGAAAATCAATCAATCAATAGTGTTTATTCTCGAGAGTACTGAATCATAGTACACTTTACATCAGGTTATATAATAAAGATGATGTCATAGGTTTTAATGTCCATCCTCCTCTCAGATACAATGACAGTATAGTTAGCGTTCTCATTACTGTCTGCCACCTGTTAAACTATCTGCAACCAACCCAAGGTCTTTCCCCTCCCTGGGTAGACACATCATTCAAGCCTGTCTGAAGATAAACCCATTCTTTCTAACAAGGAACATATTACACTCAGCATTATGATTTTAATAAGTTTCATTCATACAGTAACATCTGTATGTAACAAAGTCAAATGTATACATATTTTAGTCATTTATTCATAAAAATCCCATAACAATTGCTCAGATACATACAACCTGTCTAGCCTTGCTGCACCGACACCACCTTCATTAACTACTACAGTAGTGATCAGATACATATAACCTGTCTAACCTTGCTGCACCGACACCACCTTCATTAACTACTACAGTAGAGCTCAGATACATACAACCTGTCTAACCTTGCTGCACTGACACCACCTTCATTAACTACTACAGTAGAGCTCAGATACATACAACCTGTCTAACCTTGCTGCACTGACACCACCTTCATTAACTACTACAGTAGAGCTCAGATACATACAACCTGTCTAACCTTGCTGCACCGACACCACCTTCATTAACTACTACAGTAGAGCTCAGATACATACAACCTGTCTAACCTTGCTGCACTGACACCACCTTCATTAACTACTACAGTAGAGCTCAGATACATACAACCTGTCTGACCTTGCTGCACTGACACCACCTTCATTAACTACTACAGTAGAGCTCAGATACATACAACCTGTCTATCCTTGCTGCACTGACACGACCTTCCTTAACTTTTAGCCATGTGTACTGCCTAACTTTTGCATTCCTTCCTCTCCACACATCAGAAAGCTCAAACTCAGTTAATAGACCAGACAGGCAGGTAGCTGACCGCAGGTGAGGTTCTTCAGCAGTGCGGTCAACAGTAAAATCCACTGTACAGTTCCAGTCCCCCCCTAAAACCACACACCCCTATTGGTCACACTGTCTTAAGGTTTCCTTTATTTTATCAAAACCAACAATACGCTCTGTACCCTCATTAGTAGCATAAACATTAAAAAATTAAAAATTAAATACATAACATCCACCTTGACCAATGAAACCCGACCCTTGACAATCTCTGTTGTAGATACCACAGTCACCCCTAAGCCTGAAGAAAACAAGATTGCCACCCCAGCGCTGAAATTAGTACCATGACTGAGTATATGCTGCCCCTCCGACCACATACCCCAGTCAACCTCGTTAGCCTCATCACTTATGTGTCTCCTGTAGAAAAACTACATTAAGCCTTTTCTGTTTTATTACTTCTAATACCCAAGCCCTCTTATTCCTGTCCCTTCCCCCATTAATATTGAGAGAACCTACCCTTAGTACCTCCATATAGAAAGAGAAAGGAAAAGCAGAAGAAACCAGAGAGAAACCAAAGAGAAAAAATACACCCTATGAAGCATGATCATTATCATTGTTTACATTTTCTCTTAACCTGACTACGTTTCCCAACACATTTCCTCAAGCGAAACTGCTTCTTCTCACTCAACTGGTCTAACCCCACCGTCTTCTGTAACATCACAGCTGACCTCACAAACTTATCAACATCAAAATAATCTGCCAATTTGACAGATTTCCCAAAAGTCTGATCCAGAAACCCATGTATCTCCTCTAGATCGTAAATTGAGTCCTCACCAGCTGCTATCATATCAAAAGAGATATCCATACCCTTCTCCTGCTCCTCCTCAACTGAGGCCACAGACCGCTGACTCCCCTCTACCACATCCCTTTCAACACTCCCCACTTGCACCCCATCACTCATACCAGGCATCTCCTACACTACCTGGGAGCCAAGCTCCACATGAACCCCCTCCTGTACCCCAGCACTCATAGTGGGCATCTCCTCCACTACCTGGGAGATTAGCTCCACATGAACCCCCTCCTGTACCCCAGCACTCGTACTGGGCACCTCCTCACCAGTCTGAGGAACTGGCTCTTCAGATCCATCCTTACCTTCTACAACAATATTTTTCTGCTGCATAACATTTCCCTCTAATACAAGTTTCAACTCCGTACCCTCAACTCTGATAACTTGTTCCTCAGCAACAGGTGCTTGTGGCTGCTCAACCAATGTCGGCCCACCTCTCCCTACATTAGTGGGCCCAGACGTTACGAGGACCACCTGCGCCCTCCCTCTGCCTTCTCCATTTTCGGGCAAGCATGTCGCTTATGACCAACATCCCCACACTCAAACACCGTTGACTACCCGTACTAGCATAAGCCATATACAGTCTATTGTCATACTTGACTTTAAACGATAACTCCAAAGTCTGAGTCCAAAAACATAAACACCTGTCGCCGAAACGACAAACCACCTGTTTCAACGCCGGATGTTTGCAACCCAACGGGACAACCTTAATTGAACTTGCAAACTTCCCAAAGCGCAATAACTCGCACTCCAATAGCTAATTTGGAATAAACGGCAGTACATTTGAAATCGTTACCCTTGTTGACGGAGAAAAAAGCGGCGTAACTTGAAAAAACATACCTTTAAGAAGTACACCATGCTCAACCATACGATCAACAAGGCGCTCTTCTTTAAGAAAAACCACCATCCTTGACGCATAAGCAGCATTCTCATATCCTACCTTCTCTCCTACGGTGACCAGAAACTCCTCCACTGTGACAGTAGCTTCAGTAACACACCTAAAGCCGTGCCGAAGTGACAGGGACGGCATCCCCATTCGGGCTGCCATCCGCGCCAAAATCAGGGTAATTTCGATACGAAAAACAAAATACTTAATTCTACCACAACAAAAATAAAAATAATAACCTTAATCATGCACAGAAGAAAACAAAGAATGCCACCAAGAAAGAGAAAACCGAAAGAAAGTTCTAAATATCTAACTCTACACAACACACGCACTCCCTCGCTCATACAATTCCCAGCTTGCACCAAACACTCCCAGTATGCAGAGAGAGAGAGAGAGAGAGAGAGAGAGAGAGAAAGAGAGAGAGAGAGAGAGAGAGAGAGGGATCCCTCACTTCGAAAAATCAGACAACGACGCCATTCTTCTCCTCCCTTCCTATAGGCAGAAACTCAAACAGGAAGTACCCGTGCTAAGGTCTATTCAACGCTGGTCTGACCAATCGGAATCCATGCTTCAAGATTTCTTTGATCACGCAGACTGGGATATGTTCCAGGTTGCCTCTGAGAATAACATAACTAACTATACACTGACATGGTTACTGATTTCATCAAGAGGTGTATAGGGGATGTTGTTCCCACTGTGACTATTAAAACCTACCCAAACCAGAAACCATGGATAGATGGCAGCATTCGGGCAAAACTGAAAGCACGAACCACCGCATTTATTAACCCCAACAAGGTGACTAGGAATATGGTCGAAAAATAACAGTACAGTTATGCAATCAAACAGGCAAACTGTCAGTACAGAGACAAAGTGGAGTCGCAATTCAACAGTTTAGACACGAGATGTATGTGGCATAGACTCCAAACAATCACTGATTACAAAGGGAAAACCAGCCACATCACGGACACCGACTTCTGCTCCCAGACAAGCTAAACACCTTCTTCGCCCGCTTTGAGGAAAACCCAGTGCCACCAATACGGCCTGCTCCAGAGGACTGTGGGCTCTCGTTCTCTGTGGCCGACGTGAATAAGACATTTATCTCACTCTTCACAGGCTGCTGACCTAGGCGACATCCCTAGCTGTGTCCTCAGAGCATGCGCAGACCAACTGGCTGGAGTGTTTACGGACATATTCAAACTCTCCCTATCACAGACTGCTGTTCACACTTGCTTCACGATGTCCACCATTTTTCCTGTACCCAAGAAAGCAAAGGTAACTGAGCAATTGCCATCGCACTGCACACTGCCTTATCCCATCTGGACAAGAGGAATACCTATGTAAGAATTATTTTCATTGACCATAGCTCAGCCTTCAACACCATAGTACTCTCCAAGCTCATCATTAAGCTTGAGGCCCTGGGTCTGAACACCGCCCTGATGCAAAGTCCAGAATAAGACAAGTGCAATATTAATCAGTCTAGATGCAGAAAAAGCATTTGATTCAGTGGGATGGGATTACCTATTCCAAGTTATGGAAAGATTTGGTTTCAACAAAGAAGTGATACAGTGCATAAAATCACTGTATTCATGTCTGACTGCTAGAATAAAGATAAATGGACATTTGACGCGAATGATAAAATTAGAGCGAGGGGCAAGACAAGGCTGTAATCTTTCACCCACGCTCTTCTCCTTGTACCTCGAACCATTAGCACAGGCAATAAGACAGGACCCAACCTTAGAGGGAATAACAATAAGACAGGACCCAACTTTAGAGGGAATAACAATAAGAGACAGTGAACATAAGATATGCATGTATGCTGATGACGTTCTGTTATTCCTTAAAGACCCAGGCTCAAGTGTACCTAGATTGATGGATGTTTTACAAACATTTGGAACATGTTCAGGGTATGTGCTTAATGTACAGAAGACCCAAGTCCTGGTATATAATGATACCCCACAGGAAGAGCTGAAGAGTAGGTATAACTTCACCTGGACCTCTTCATCCATTAAATATCTTGGAGTATATCTACCAAAAGATACACCCAAACTTTATTGCATGAATTACGATCACATCAACAAGAAAATATATGATGACCTAGACAGGTGGAACTCACTTCCTTTAGATCTTAGTAGTAGAATTGAAACAATCAAAATGAACATCCTGCCGAGGTTACTGTATTTGTTCCAATCACTGCCCATAGAAATCGCACCTAAACAGTTTAGGGAATGGGATAAACGGATATCAAGGTTTATCTGGAACAGTAAGAGACTAAGAACTAGATATACAACATTACAATTACCAAACAACTGTGGGGGTATGGCCTTACCAAACCTATATTGTTATGTGTCAGCCCAATTGAGACCCCTGGTTTGTTGGTGCAATTCAGAATACGAATACAAATGGAAAGACATCGAGACTACTTTGACAGAGATACCCATACAGTCAGTTTTGGGAAATAAGGTCATGGTAATATAAATATACAATAGACAAAATCAGTGGATTAATTTCTCTCTGAAGACATGGTTTAGGGTAGTTAAGCAAAATAATTTAGACAGAGAGATCAAACTGCTGAGTTGGCCCGCATACGACCCCAGCAACTCAGGACAGCAGATTTAAACAATGGATGCAGAAAGGCATCACATCATTCAGTACAATTATAAGGAATGGGGACCTAGATAAGTTCCAGGACCTAAGTAAAAAACATGGCTTGGATTAACAAGATTTTTACAGATACCTACAAGCTCGACACTATTTCTTAAGGGAGATAAAAAATTTATCCAGGTATTCACTAACGCATACAACATGGGGAGTAACAAAAAAACGATTTCAAATCTCTACTTGGGTATTCAATCCCCAAAGAAACATTCTACAAACTATATTAAACAGAAATGGGAGGAGGAACTTAACATTGAAATAACTGATGAAACATGGTTGAACCTATTAGAGACTCAACAAAGCTCCACCAACTCAAGGTCATGGAGAGAATCCTGTTGGAAGAATGTTATACGTTACTTCACAACACCTAAACTGAAATCAAAACAGACTGGCTCACTACACCCTTGTTGGAGAGAATGCGGTCTATTGAGGGCGGACCACTCTCATATCTTTTGGACTCGAAACTTACTGGGGAGAAATAAGATCTAACATTGGAAAAATAATGGGATTTGACATAGAACAAACATTCATTTCTTTGTACTTGGGTGAAATACCTGATAAATTACACAATAGAGAAAAGTACCTTTTGAAGGTCTTATTGGCAGCCAGTAAAAAGGCTATCACTAGGAAATGGCTACAAAAAGACCCTCCCACAGTGACACAATGGATAGACATTGTCGAAGAAATACACCACATGGAGACTAACTGACCTAAGACAGGGAGTTTTTACATACACCATAGCCAAATAAATAGAGACTCAGTTTTTCACAATTCCTGACATTTAATCCTAGTAGAAATACCCAAAACGTTTGACCCAAGTTAAACAATTTAAAGGCAATGCTACCAAATACTAATTGAGTGTATGTAAACTTCTGAGCCACTGGGAATGTAATGGAAGAAATAAAAGCTGAAATAAATCATTCTCTCTACTATTATTCTGACATTTCACGTTCTTAAAATAAAGTGGTGATCCTAACTGACCTAAAACAGGGAATTTTTACTAGGATTAAATATCAGGAATTGTGGAAAAACTGAGCTTAAATGTATATTTGGCTATGGTGTATGTAAACTTCCGACTTCAACTGTATACAGAATCATACCAGTCAGAACTCTTCTCTCTCTCTCTTTATTTGCCCTGCGGTCTTGTGTGGTGTTTTGGTTTCAGAACATCAACAGTTGGATTACACTAAGGTTGTACTAAGCAAATACACAAAGACTGCCATAGCATACAACCAAGAAACACCGGCAAAATAATACCTTGATTACAGATACGTATAAGTCTGTGTGTACATATTCACACTAGGCTACCATTAACAAGCTGACAAGGAAAAACAGATATAAAATGTATAATATATCGGAAGAAAAAAACTCCATGTACAGGAAAATAATGTCAACGACTAAAGAGAGGTGTAGGCTATATTTTCTTAAACAGGGCTGGAGGCCTAGCCTTATTCCTGGGCCAACCAGCCAGGCCTCGCCCAGCCTTATTCCTGGGCCTCCAGCCACACCTCACCCAGCCTTATTCCTGGGCCAACCAGCCAGGCCTCACCCAGCCCTATTCCTGGGCCAACCAGCCAGGCCTCGCCCAGCCCTATTCCTGGGCCAACCAGCCAGGCCTCACCCAGCCCTATATCTGGGCCTCCCAACCAGGCCTCACCCAGCCCTCTTCCTGGGCCAACCAGCCAGGCCTCGCCCAGCCCTCTTCCTGGGCCAACCAGCCAGGCCTCACCCAGCCCTATTCCTTGGCCTCCCAGCCAGGCCTCACCCAGCCCTATATCTGGGCCTCCCAACCAGGCCTCACCTAGCCCTCTTCCTGGGCCAACCAGCCAGGCCTCGCCCAGCCCTCTTCCTGGGCCTCCAGCCACACCTCACCCAGCCTTATTCCTGGGCCAACCAGCCAGGCCTCGCCCAGCCCTATATCTGGGCCTCCCAACCAGGCCTCACCCAGCCCTCTTCCTGGGCCAACCAGCCAGGCCTCGCCCAGCCCTATTCCTTGGCCTCCCAGCCAGGCCCCACCCAGCCCTATATCTGGGCCTCCCAGCCAGCCCTATATATGGGCCTCCCAGCCAGGCCTCGCCCAGCCCTATTCCTTGGCCTCCCAGCCAGGCCTCACCCAGCCCTATTCCTTGGCCTCCCAGCCAGGCCTCACCCAGCATTTTGCTCTCTGAAGGGCCATTCGGGCCAACACTGTGTGTGGTTACAGATTCCTCAGAGACTACCAGCCAGCTGTGACTTTCAACAGCCACCCTGCCCTGCCCTTTCCTGCAGCCAATGACTAAAAGCACCCTCTTTGGCCTCATGGGTGGAATGTTATTTTCACAGTTAATATACAGTATATATATATATATACAGTATATATATATATATATATATATATTTAACTACGGAAATATGAGGTTTCTATGTCAAGCAGTTTTGTTATATGTCCTTCTTCTGTGATGTATATAAAGTGTAATATTGGGATGCAAACTCAAAATGTAATACATTTCAACTCTATATCTGACATGGTACAGGTGTCTTATTTTTTTTAAGCCCATTACCATGTGTGTGAGGTGTACACTTTTGTTTCAAAGTAGATGTGTTTAAGACTACCAAGAAACACCGTGTGACCCTGATTTAGCCCACTGCACTAAAAGGTTAAAGGTTATAAAACCATCGTGTGACCCTGATTTAGTCCACTGCACTAAAAGAGTAAAGGTTAATAAACCACCATGTGACCCTGATTTAGTCCACTGCAGTAAAAAGGTTAAAGGTTAAAGGACCACTGTGTGACCCTGATTTAGTCCACTGCAGTAAAAAGGTTAAAGGTTAAAGGACCACTGTGTGACCCTGATTTAGTCCACTGCAGTAAAAAGGTTAAAGGTTAAAGGACCACTGTGTGACCCTGATTTAGTCCACTGCAGTAAAAAGGTTAAAGGTTAAAGGACCACTGTGTGACCCTGATTTAGTCCACTGCAGTAAAAAGGTTAAAGGTTAAAGGACCACTGTGTGACCCTGATTTAGTCCACTGCAGTAAAAAGGTTAAAGGTTAACGGACCACTGTGTGACCCTGATTTAGTCCACTGCAGTAAAAAGGTTAAAGGTTAAAGGACCACTGTGTGACCCTGATTTAGTCCACTGCAGTAAAAAGGTTAAAGGTTAAAGGACCACTGTGTGACCCTGATTTAGTCCACTGCAGTAAAAAGGTTAAAGGTTAAAGGACCACTGTGTGACCCTGATTTAGTCCACTGCACTAAAAGGTTAAAGGTTAAAGGACCACTGTGTGACCCTGATTTAGTCCACTGCACTAAAAGGTTAAAGGTTAAAGGACCACTGTGTGACCCTGATTTAGTCCACTGCAGTAAAAAGGTTAAAGGTTAAAGGACCACTGTGTGACCCTGATTTAGTCCACTGCAGTAAAAAGGTTAAAGGTTAAAGGACCACTGTGTGACCCTGATTTAGTCCACTGCACTAAAAAGTGAACATGTTGTTGTTGTACTTCTCCTCTATTGTTTTCCACTAGAATATGTTTCTTTCAGGAAATGCATTTGTAGTATTTCATCATCTGGATACAATTAGGGCAAAAGAAAGGAAAAGCTTCTCTTCCAAGAGAGAGACTGAGCCATGTGGTCAGAGAAATAAAACAGATCAACCATTCTCTCCATCCCCCTCACGGACACTCACACACTCACACCATTCACTTTTTTTGTGGGCCTGAATGGCCATGTGCGTGTGCTTGGCACTTTTCCTGTTGTGTGGGAATATGTGGATGAGCAGTAAGGAAGCTTATGAGCAGTAGGGAATCTGATGAGCAGTAGGGAAGCTGATGAGCAGTAGGGAAGCTGATGAGCAGTAGGGAAGCTGATGAGCAGTAGTGAAGCTGATGAGCAGTAGGGAAGCTGATGAGCAGTAGTGAAGCTGATGAGCAGTAGGGAAGCTGATGAGCAGTAGTGAAGCTGATGAGCAGTAGTGAAGCTGATGAGCAGTAGTGAAGCTGATGAGCAGTAGGGAAGCTGATGAGCAGTAGGGAAGCTGATGAGCAGTAGGGAAGCTGATGAGCAGTAGGGAAGCTGTTAAGCAGTATGGAAGCTGATAAGCATTAAGGAAGCTGATGAGCAGTAGGGAAGCTGATGAGCAGTAGGGAAGCTGATAAGCAGAAGGGAAGCTGATAAGCATTAAGGAAGCTGATGGCCAGTAGGGAAGCTGATGAGCAGTAGGGAAGCTGATGAGCAGTAGGGAAGCTAATGAGCAGTAGTGAAGATGGGCAGTAGGGAAGCTGATGAGCAGTAGGGAAGCTGATGAGCAGTAGGGAAGCTGATGAGCAGTAGGGAAGCTGATGAGCAGTATTGAGGCAAGCATGCTGAAGCAGATTCAGAAAACTGATTCCCATCTCACTGCCTCCGTCTACGGTTCAAATACATAGGTCTAGCAGTCAGAATGTCTTGGGTTGACCTCTGACCTAACACAGTTGGACTGATATTCATTCTGTTTCTCTCCAGTTTCTCCCTGGCCCATTCAGAGAGGCCTGAGAAAACAGAAACTAATGGTGCTAAAGGATTACTTTAGGGTCAATGTGAGTGTCGGGGGTGCAGATGTGAAAACATAGTGTTGCTATTGGAATACTATGTCTATTGTTTACTCAAGCCTCAAAAACTTCTAGTTACAACTACATTTAATATGAGGACTGTTGGGGTAACTTGTTCCTAATCAGATTACTTTTTATGAGTAACAGAGTAAAGTAACGGGTGACTTTTTCAAATTGGTTCATATTTTAACAGTTACTTTGTCAAACAACGAGTGCGTTACTTTCACTAACATATGTCTACCGGGCGAGTGTTTCCATGATCTGATCTCCGCTCGCTTCCTCATTTAGTTCTTGAGAGGATAAAAGGCTGTTTGGAGAAATGTCATGACAGCAGCTGTCCATAGAAATGTATAGAGGGCGCAACTCTGATCTTTGCAATTGTTCACTTCTGTGAAAGCAAAGGCCGTAGAGAGCTTGCCCGTCCAGTTGCAAGTGTGCTCTCTATACATCTTTATGGGTCTGTGTACATGCGTTCTATAACCAGAACTGGCAGATCGAGAGAAAGACTTTGAATGACAATATGGGAAATCTGTACAGATGTTTGATTTGCAGTTTATATGGCTAATTAAGCAGCCCATATGATAGTGCAGCACTTGTAGACTAGCACAGGAAAGCAGCGTCACCGATGGAAGGAGGACCTAGTGATCAAACCTGAGGTAAGCAGCCTATCAGATGGAAGGAGAAACTAGTGATCAAACATGAGGTAGTAAGCAGCCTATCAGATGGAAGGAGAAACTAGTGATCAAACATGAGGTAGTAAGCAGCCTATCAGATGGAAGGAGACACTAGTGATCAAACCTGAATTAGTAAGCAGCCTATCAGATGGAAGGAGACACTAGTGATCAAACATGAGGTAGTAAGTAGCCTATCAGATGGAAGGAGACACTAGTGATCAAACCTGAGGTAGTAAGTAGCCTATCAGATGGAAGGAGACACTAGTGATCAAACATGAGGTAGTAAGTAGCCTATCAGATGGAAAGAGAAACTAGTGATCAAACCTGAGGTAGTAAGTAGCCTATCAGATGGAAGGAGGAACTAGTGACCAAACCTGAGGTAGTAAGCAGCCTATCAGATGGAAAGAGGAACTAGTGATCAAACCTGAGTTTGTAAGCAGCCTATCAGATGGAAGGAGAAACTAGTGACCAAACCTGAGGTAGTAAGTAGCCTATCAGATGGAAGGAGAAACTAGTGACCAAACCTGAGTTTGTAAGCAGCCTATCAGATGGAAGGAGAAACTAGTGACCAAACCTGATGTAGTAAGCAGCCTATCAGATGGAAGGAGAAACTAGTGATCAAACATGAGGTAGTAAGTAGCCTATCAGATGGAAGGAGGAACTAGTGATCAAACATGAGGTAGTAAGTAGCCTATCAGATGGAAGGAGGAACTAGTGATCAAACATGAGGTAGTAAGTAGCCTATCAGATGGAAGGAGTAACTAGTGATCAAACATGAGGTAGTAAGTAGCCTATCAGATGGAAGGAGAAACTAGTGATCAAACCTGAGGTAGTAAGCAGCCTATCAGATGGAAGGAGACACTAGTGATCAAACCTGAGGTAGTAAGTAGCCTATCAGATGGAAGGAGAAACTAGTGATCAAACCTGAGGTAGTAAGTAGCCTATCAGATGGAAGGAGAAACTAGTGACCAAACCTGAGGTAGTAAGTAGCCTATCAGATGGAAGGAGAAACTAGTGATCAAACCTGAATTAGTAAGTAGCCTATCAGATGGAAGGAGAAACTAGTGATCAAACCTGAGTTTGTAAGCAGCCTATCAGATGGAAGGAGAAACTAGTGACCAAACCTGAGGTAGTAAGTAGCCTATCAGATGGAAGGAGAAACTAGTGACCAAACCTGAGTTTGTAAGCAGCCTATCAGATGGAAGGAGAAACTAGTGACCAAACCTGATGTAGTAAGCAGCCTATCAGATGGAAGGAGACACTAGTGATCAAACCTGAGGTAGTAAGTAGCCTATCAGATGGAAGGAGAAACTAGTGATCAAACCTGAGGTAGTAAGTAGCCTAGCTTTGGTAGACAGTCAAACAAACTTGTGTGATTTCCAGATTTTAAAAAAAACGCAAAGTAATATAACTGGTAATATAACATGTTACCTTCCACACAAAGTAATATTGTAAAGTAACGTGTTACTTTTGTTAAATGTAATGAATAATATGTAATGTCTCACTTTTTTACCTAACTAATCCCAACGCTGAATTGAAGTATTTCATTAGTGAACATGACTTTGTAAGGCCAGTGATGTGATGAGACAGTGAACAGACAGAAGAGCTGTAGTGCCGTACATGGCCACCAGATGAGGAAGAGGGAGAGTAAACAACAACACATGGGGTGAATTAGACTCACTGGACGTGGTGCCAGTTCTCAAAGCCATGTATTTAATAACGGGCCTCCGCCAGCCACTCCCTATCCCACAGCCTTGTTGGGTGTCCATTCACTGGCTGTATCCCAATACAATGAAGTCACTTACCATCCTTCCACAGTTTGTACCTGTGGCTGGGACTTGTATACTTTATATATACTTTGTATATATTGGTGGTGTTTAGTCAGATTGCTGTTTGCAGTTTGAGTCGTGTTTGTGTCCCACGTCCCAGTACAGTGAAGTGTTGTGTCAGCAATGTTGTGGTGAGTAGCAGGGAGAGGGACAGGATCATGACGAGGAACACAGGTAGTAGGACTTAAGCGTGTTTGAGCTGTGGCTTCCTAAGAATGCTTCTATTTACTGTGACAGACTCAAGAGTCATTCTGTCTAACTTTCTTTACTAAGTCACCCACAAACAAAACCCCAGATCCAAGGAAATGTAAGGGTAAACCACTGAATTGTTTTATAAAATAAATCATGTTCTTTTGCCATTCAGACAGACAAACAGAACTCGGACAGACAGAAATACTGTGTATACAGGGACAACCAGTACCGAATCCTACTGGAGATGATCTGTCGATGTCCATTGTCATCATCTGTAACTTAGAAAAACCTGTCAAAATCTTTTTTATATTATTTATTTTATTTCACCTTTATTTAACCCAGTAGGCTAGTTGAGAACAAGTTGTCATTTACAACTGCGACCTGGCCAAGATAAAGCAAAGCAGTGCGACAAAAACAACAACACAGAGTTGCTCATGGAATAAACAAGCGTACAGTCAAAAACACAATAGAAAAATATATATACAGCATGGGCAAATGTAGTAAGGGGGCAAGGCAATAAATAGGCCAAAGTAGTGAAGTAATTACAGTTTAGCAAATTAACACTGGAGTGATAGATGTGCAGATGATGATGTGCAAGTAGAACTACTGGTGTGCAAAAGAGCAAAAGATGTAAATAAAAACAATATGGGGATGAAGTAGGTAGATTGGATGGACTATTTACAGATGGGCTGTGTACAGCTGCAGCGATCGGTGAGCTGCTCAGATAGCTGATGCTTAAAGTTAGTGAGGGAGATATAAGTCACCAACTTCAGCGATTTTTGCAATTCGTTCCAGTCATTGGCAGCAGAGAACTGGAAGGAAAGGTGGCCAAAGAGGTGTTGGCTTTGGGGATGACCAGTGAGATATACCTGCTGGAGCGCGTGCTACGGGTGGGTGTTGTTATGGTGACCAGTGAGCTGTGATAAGGTGGAGCTTTACCTAGCAAAGACTTATAGATGACCTGGAGCCAGTGGGTCTGGCGACGAATGTGAAGCGAGGGCCAGCCGACGAGAGCATACAGGTCGCAGTGGTGGGTGGTATATGGGGCTTTGGTGACAAAACGGATGGCACTATGATAGACTGCATCCAGTTTGCTGAGTAGAGTGCTGGGGGCTATTTTGTAAATAACTTCGCCGAAGTCAAGGATAGTCAGTTTTACGAGGGTATGTTTGGCAGCATGAGTGAAGGAGGCTTTGTTGCGAAATAGGAAGCCAATTCTAGATTTAATTTTGGATTGGAGATGCTTAATATGAGTCTGGAAGGAGAGTTTACAGTCTAGCCAGACACCTAGGTATTTGTAGTTGTCTACATATTTTAAGTCAGAACCGTCCAGAGTAGTGATGCTAGTCGGGTGAACTTGTGCGGGCAGCGATTCAACGAAGAGCATGCATTTCGTTTTACTAAAGTTTAAGAGCAGTTGGAGGCCACAGAAGGAGTGTTGTTTGGCATTGGAGCTCATTTGGAGGTATGTTAACACAGTGTCCAAAGAAGGGCCAGATGTATACAGAATGGTGTCATCTGCGTAGAGGTGGATCAAGGAATCACTCGCAGCAAGAGCGACATCATTGATATATACAGAGAAAAGAGTCGGCCTGAGAATTGAACCCTGTG